>NC_060191.1:27243251-27425751 GCF_021184085.1 Oncorhynchus gorbuscha
CCTCAGAAAACAATTGTAGACCTCCTCAAGTCTGGTTCATCCTTGGGAGCAATTTCCAAATGCCTGAAGGTACCACGTTCATCTGTACAAACAATAGTACGTAAGTATAAACACCATGGGACCACGCAGCTGGCATACCGCTTGGGAAGGAGACGCATTCTGTCTCCTAGATGAGCGTACTTTGGTGCGACAAGTGCAAATCAATCCCAGAAGAAGCCACTCCTCCAAAACCGCCATAAAAAAATGTGGTCTTCCAAATGGACAATGACCCCAAGTATACTTCCAAAGTTGTGGAAAAATGGCTTAAGGACAACAAAGTCAAGGTATTGGAGTGGCCATCACAAGTTCCTGACCTCAAGCCTGACTCAGTTACACCAGCTCTGTCAGGAGGAATGGGCCAAAATTTACCCAACTTATTGTGGGAAGCATGTGGAAGACTACCCGAAACGTTTGACCCAAGTTAAACAATTTAAAGGCAATGCTACCAAATACTAATTGAGTGTATGTAAACCTCTGACCCACTGGGTATGTGATGAAAGACATAAAAGCTGAAATAAATCACTCTCTCTACTATTATTCTGACATTTCACATTCTTAAAATAAAGTGTTGATCCTAACTGATCTAAGACAATAAATATTTACTAGGATTAAATGTCAGGAATTGTGAAAAACAGAGTTTAAATGTATTTGGCTAAGGTGTATGTAAACTTCTGACTTCAACTGTATGTGTGCTTTCTCAGCGGTGCTCTGTAAGAGAACCCACGATGACTTATAGGGTACATGTATAATGTAACGGCAACTCAGCTAGAAAGCAGCTTAAGACCTTGGTGGTAATTCACCCAATAGTCAGTGCTCTGTGAGATGTGTGTGTGTGTCTGGGATTCCTCTGAATGAATTGTCCAGTTCTCGCCCATTTCCTGGGTGGTCAGATACGGAAGGTGAATGAGACAAAGGGTCGGACACTTCCCCACAAAAAAACTCCCTTATTAAGGGTTACCCTCTCTCCTCCACCCTCCGTCCACATTCTTCCCACCCTCCGTCTCCTGGTGGCAGAGGTGTGGGTGACCAGGGGGTCAGCCAGTCTTGGCCAGGGGAGAGTCAGCAAAAAAGGAGCTGAGTTCAGGGAGGAGAGAGGAGGAGAGTGACCTGGCTGTATGCACTGTGAGTGACAAACACTGAACCAAAACCTGGTCGTATGCCTTCTGCCTTTGACTGTCAGCCCTATGCCCTATATATACTGTACATCCTTAAAGGCCCACTCTGTGATTTTTATGGTTATTTAAATGAATGATTGAAACCCGTCGATTCTTTGAGAATGTAACTGATGTGCCTCTCTTGAGCTACTTGTTGAATATACGGTTGACCTAGAAAGATCATTGTGCCCATGTATGGCTGTTTGTCCTTGGGGTGTGTACTGCGCTGTGTGTCTCCATCCTTATCTCATCTTTCTCTCCTCCTCATCCCCCTAGTGTCAATCTCGTCCTGGTGTAATTGCTTGTTTTTTAGTCACCAGGCCAGTTCTCCCTCTCGCTCCCTGGCGTTGATTCATAGAGCTTGTAAAGGTGACAGTGGTCCCTCTCAGTCCTTTTCAGCTGGAACAAAGCAGGTGACAGAAACACATCCCTAGACGGCTGACCTGATGGTCCCCACTGTCCCCACCCCGTCTCTCCTAGCCTGGACTTGAGGGACACAGGAGGAGTAGTAGTGGTTCTTCATTCCAGCATGTCGTCTGTACCATGTAGTGATGGGGGGGGACTTCCTTCTTCTAGCCCTCCTCCATGTCCCCCAGCCCTGCCCCCACAGCCCATCCGTTGTGACCTGGATACATGCTCTCTCTGACACTTGAACTACTTAGCTGTGTCACCTTCAAAAGCCCCGACAGTGCCACCGACACCCACCCTGCTTGCGCGTCAGCTGGAAAACGGCCTTACAAATCAAACACCCACAGTTTCATATCTCGGATTTTACGGAATTGGCCGTAAGAGGATGGTAAAGGATTCTGTTTGAAAGTAATTGATCTTGAAGCCCATGTGTTTGTCACGGTGTTGCCATTGTGCCGTCATGTTTGATTCAGTATAATTGACTGGGCTTGGCTTATGCTTTTATGTCCAATCCAGGTTCGACTGTCCACTGTGTCCAGGTTGATTCGTGTTCAGTGTTAAAGCAGTTCAGACAACGTTAAGGTTGACTTGTGTAATTGATTGATGGGGGCTGCATGTCGGTGTTAAGGTTACTTCCTCTAACTGCGTCTGACGGCTTCCCAGGCGACGACCCTCTCCTCCCTGAAGTAATGCCACTTAGAACCCCACCCTCCTCTACCCAACACCGCAGGCTGTGCTGGCTGCGGGCATTGATCCACTGATCAATATATAGCTGCATCTGTAGTGTACACACTGAAGACTCCAAGCTGTTGACTGTATGGTAATAGGGTAGGCTAAAGGCATCCGCATGCTTCCCAGATGGAACAGTTATATTATGATGACAAAAAGATTAGCGTTATTGATTGTTTTGGACTTTCGGGCACACAATTCCTTTCCTCGACGCAAGCTTAAGTCGGTGATTGGTCGGCTTTAGAAATTCTTCACTGGTGCCTGTTGTCATTCGACAAGAGACGACTCGTCCTCATGCACATTCACTTGAGGAATACTGCACCAAACAGTACCTAGTTAGACGAAAAATCGCCTGGCTAAGATCTCTTCGGCAAAACATTTAAAAAATGAATGACAGATTTCTTGAATGGTCTTCGATTCATTCGGACTATTTTGAGGAAGTGTATACCGCCTACGGCATCTCAAAATGGACAAACCGAACTACGTTCTCGTTTGCCACGGTCTTTAAGTATGCGAGCACACTGTATGTACACTGTGTGTCTGTCTGACTGACTGTCATTTTGTCCGTCTTGCATTCTCCTGTGCTGCTGACACTATAATTCTCTTATCCTTTATTTTCTCCCCATTCGACCTCTGTTGTGGCTTTTCCCTCCTTCTCTGTAGGGAGGCCAACTCTCGTCTGGAGAAATGACATCAGAGCCTCCCTTCTTCTTTCTTCTTGATCTTTTTCTCGCCGGAGCCTCCATCTTGTTTGAAATGACTGCAAATAATGTGCTCTGTCCTCACGACTCGCTGTTAAAGGAATCGGTCACTCAGAACACTCAAAACACATATTAAAACACGCATCAGCCTCTCGCCGGGCCCCAATCACGCTGTTCAAATGTTGTTCTTCCACCGGGAGCAAGTGAAGAGATGGGATGTGCAACATTAACTTGATTCGCACCGGGCCACGACTGAGAGACACCCCATAAACCTCAGCGGGCAGGCAGGCTGCTGCCTAGGCCCAGCAGACAGTACCCCACAGATAATGTGACACACGCTAGCGATGCCTCCTATAGCCCGCCACACACATAAGCGCGCACACACACACACACACACTCGCGTACACATACACACTCGTTTTATGGTAATGTGTAAAAACATCACAGCAGTGAGTTATTGTCCCCTCCTGTCGGCCTCTCGGCTCTTAGCAGTTCAGCGTCGGCATAATCCGTTAGCAGTGGCCAGTGGGTCTCTGTAAACAGGCCACCTCTGCTGTCCTAAATGTCAGCCGCCCATACAGAGGGACTGGCGCCCTTGCCTTTGCAGCACTTGTTCTATAGACTGTCCACAGTGTTTCCTACTGAAGTATTTATGACTATGGGTTTTAAATGTGTTCACTCTGAATTGTGGAGATTTGCTATTTGCTATGTTTCCTATTGTGTCATCATACTCATTTCCCATGAAATCATTGGCGGGGGGTTGTGTGAAGATGGGGGCTATTTTGTAAAGGTATATCAGTGGAGGATGGAGATGGACTGCTATTTGGCAGAGGGTGATGGGAGTAGTGATTATGAAGAACTGACCACTGGTCAGTTTGTTGACACACAGACATAATAGCATTGGTTACACTAGTCAATGGGATACACAATGTCCTCGATCTTGATTCGGTGTAGTTGACGATGCTGTAGCTACAGTATGTTCACTGTGCATTCGTACACTGGTCATCATAGGTCCATTTGTAGCTTTGCCATCAAATAGTCAACCTGCCTGGTAAAATAATAGTTAAATCAAATAAAAAACGAAATGACGGTGAGAAAATAATTATTGAGGAGTTTATTGTTGCGTGTGTGAAGCAAACCTGGGTCAGATTCTTTCAAATACCTTGTTTTCTGATTTACATTTAACCCGGTACAATGGAACCAAGTGCACCTGCCTAGAAAATATTTGACCCAGGTTTGGTGTGTGTGTGTGTGTTTGTGTGTGTATGTGAGCGAGTGTCACCTGTTCCTCTCCAAATCCTTTTCTCCGGATAGATTATGCATGTCTGAATCCTCTGAGCTGCTCTCAGCCTTAAACAATGCCATTTCTAACACCATTCCCATCGCCTTGGCAACTCCATAGCAACCTGTGGTCTGCCAGGGCATGGTGTGGATCAATTAGCACCGTCTGACGTCTCACCACTTCTTGTCACCCATTTGAATACCTTGATATTTTTTTTCTGAAGAAATTAATTTGTGTGTCCATTTAAAAAAAATAAAAAAAATATGCACGCTAGATTATTTTTCATATCAAGTTAACGGAGTATTTCTATATAGATATATTTTTTTTATGTTAGGCTCTGTTATTACGTCAGCTTTGCCAGTGCCCTGTAGAACTTGATTTAAAAAGGAATAAAGACAAAATAGAGAGACAACATGTCCCTGGCCAACAGAATGAATGGACATTAAATAGAAAGGAGGACCAAGGCATATAGATGCCTTTATTTGTATGGCATGTTCAATGGAACAAACATGTCTAAATCTGACGTGTTTTGGCTGCATGGCTGTCAGGGAGTACAAAGACATGATAGTACAATGTTTTCTTTGAACAAAGCATTTTCCCAACAACCCTGATTGAAGACACGAGGGCGGGGTTACAGAATAGCCAATAGTCATTGGACAACAACTAGTATCTTTTTTTCCCACAAGAATGAATGGTCATTGGTGCTATAAGTATAGTCCTAATAACTCAAAATGTCTACTAACGTCATACAGCTTTGCCATTAACGCTGCTCCATATCTCTGTGTTTTTCTCAGGTATCGTGTCCAAGTCGTTCGAGTGTCGTCTAAAGGGCCAGGGAGCCACGTTCGTGGAGGTTGACACTGCGTTTGACGGGGCCTTCCCGTTGCGAAGGGTGGGCTCCATGGAGGGGCTGGAGGGCCAGGAGGGTGTCCAGCAGGTGATCATCATCCAGGGTTACGGCAGTGGGGAGATGGCCTTCGACCAGGCCCTGGAAGAGTCAGCTGCTGCTACCCTGCGAGACCTGGCCATGGCGGGACAGGTGGCCGAGGTGCTCCACATCACCGAGGACGGCCAGGTCATCTCCTCGGGGAGGGAGGTGTCTGCAGGCGGGGCCCATCACCTGGCCGGAGGCACCACCCGGTACGTCCTGCTGGAGTCCGGCGGGACTGCAGCCGGAGGTCACGGGGGTCACGGGGGAGGGGCGACGCACCACCACATGGTGTCGGAGTCATCCACGGCTCTGGATGCCCTCCTCAGTGCCGTCAGCGAGATGGGCCAGCAGGAAGAGGACAGCCAAGAGGTCATGACCCAGGAAGTTGTGTCAGAGGTGGTGGCGGAAGAGGAGGAGGTGGAGGTGAAGACGGACGAGGAGGTGTGGGAGGAGCAGCAGGTGCAGGAGGAGCAGGTGGTCCAGGAGGTGCTGCAGTTTGCAGCCAGCCATCTGATGAAGGAGGGGCTGACGCAGGTGATCGTCAACGATGAGGGGACCCACTACATCGTGACAGAGCTGGATGACAACACCCTCCAGGTGGAGCGGACCATGTACACCCAGCACCAGGGAGGGGAGGACGACCAGCAGAGCGAGGGAGTTTCAGAGGGCCAGACTGGGGAGAGGATGGTCTACTACCTGGATGGAACGCCACACAATGTGGTTCTGGAGAAGGTGGAGGTGGACTAGTCGGTGACTGTGGCGAGAATCTCATCTGGATTTCCTTGATTCCTCGAGTCCTCTCCTCACCTCCTTCTCAAAACCCGTTGGATAAGAAGTTGTAGGGGAGTGACCTCTGTCTGACCTTTTCATCCATTGGGTTGGAGAAGGCGGCGAGGGGAGAGAATGCAGTTGAGAGTTTCCCTGTGTGAAGACCAAATGTCCAGCTTAAAGCCCCTAAGAGTCTTCCTCTTTGTCTCTTTCATTGAAAATGTCATGTATTTTTTTTTATACATAGCTTTATCTCCGTTTTGCAACGATCAACTCAGGATAACATTGACACCTATAGAGTTCTAGTGAGGTGCGAAGTCTTTGGCGCTAACATTATTTAACATTTGCATCATTTTATGGCCAACGCCAGAATTACCACTTGTTTTTGGAGTCATGACTGGAAATACGTAGGCTATTTTCAGTTGCAAAAAGAACACTTTTAGGATTACATAACGGGAAATGTTCCCGTTATCTAGAAAGACGTACAATCTTTAAGTTGTGTGGTTTGGTTTTGTTGAAAGTTGGAGAATAGTAGCAGCTTTATTTTTCAGTTTGATATGGTTTTACTAAAAGGACATTTCCACCCAAAAACGATATTTTGCTATTTGTTTAATCAGCCCATTGTTGGTTTTGCATGTCAGCAATCCATTTTCAACATATATCATTTTCAAAACACAGAAATACCGCTGGTATGATGCAAAAGGCAGCATCATCTTGCATCATACCAGCTATATTTCTGTGTTTTGAAAGTTATATATCTTGAAAACTTGTTTGCTGATATGCAAAACATTTCTGTACTATATCAACAATGGACTAATGAAACAAATACCAAAATATTGTTTTTTGAGTGGAGTTTTCCTTTAAGTAGTGAATTAGTTTGCAATTGTAAGTTAAATAATTATTTTTGGTTTGTTTATTTAAAATTAATAGGTCTGTTTTGATAACAGACACCTTGCTTTCATACCTTGCTGAATCTAGGACCAATAGGATTTTGGACATCGAAAATATCCAGGCTGCTGATTGCTCTAAATACAGGGGCAGTCCACTGATTGGCTTTGTTTTCAGCAATTCCTAAATATGGTCAGAACGCTGATTGGTCTGAATCCAGGCGCAGTCCACCTATTTTTCAGGATGTTCTCAAAATGTCACGGTGCTGACATTGTTTTGCATCATTATTAAGTTCTCTCATAGTGAGTGTCCTTTGACCGTCAAAATAGGACAAATTAATTGGATTGCCACAGAAAAATGCGTTTGACAGAATAGCTTGATGATGACACAACATTTAGTGAGTTTCTGATAATCATAATTCAATTAAAGTTGCTAAGTATTTTTCTCCATTGGTTTTACTGCTCTCAGTTATTGTAAATATATGATTCTGTAAATGAAATTGCAATGAGACTTGCGTTTGACTAATGACAATAAAGCTTGGTCTTCATTTTTGGAGGGTTGCTAGTTCACCTCAAGTTTTCTATGACAGTGTTAGAATCTCCTATTCACATCAACCACATGGACTTACATGCATCAACTGACATAGGAGCTTTGACCAAGTGTGTTTCCAATCACCATCATCATGATCATCACCATCATCATGATCATCACCATTGTCATTATCACCGTCATTACCGTCATCATGATCAGCATCGTCCTAATCATAAATCCGCCTCTCCCTCAACCAGCCCCCTATTCTCTCCCTCCATTGTGTTGAACACACACATTCTTTCTCCCTACAGTATTCAAGAGCTGGAAGAGGGAATCAATATTCACTTAGGGCCGTAGTACAGCCTAGGCTCTGATTGAGTGAGTGGGAGCCAAGAATGACGGCTATGAACACAATGACGAAGACTGGCTTTCACATAGGGGCCACCAAGAGATCATCTGTTTAATGTAGCACCGCCAGGTGTGTGTGTGTGTGTGTGTGTGTGTGTGTGTGTGTGTGTGTGTGTGTGTGTGTGTGTGTGTGTGTGTGTGTGTGTGTGTGTGTGTGTGTGTGTGTGTGTGTGTGTGTGTGTGTGTGTGTGTGTGTGTGTGTCAGCGAGAAAGAGAGAGAGTTGTGGGCTGAGAGGATTACAGCTGGATTGAGTGAGCGAGGTGAGCAGAAGAGCAGCAGCAGAGACCCCCCCCCTCATAACCACTGTCGGAAGGTGAGCCTGTAATTTCACATGGCCTACTGTATGACTCTCTGCTACACAGAACTATAGCAGCCCTGCCTCAGCTAAAACCTGCAATCCTAGCTGTCTCCTTTCGCGCTTTCTCCTCCCAGTTAACACACAGTTAACACAATTATACGACGTGAATCATCATGGTGTGTGGGTTTTTATGTGTGTATCGCTGTGCGCGTGTGTGTACGTGTAATATGCTTGTGTATGTGCATGCGCGTGGCGTGGCGTGTCTCACTCTCTCCACCCTGTGCGGCTTCCTAATCAGAGACGGGTGGCTCATTATTAGCTACAGCAGGCCGCGCGTGTGACATGGAATAGGGAGAAATTAGCAGCTGTCACCGAGTGATGAGTTCATTTCCTGACAGGCCCTGTTCGCCTGAGTCCGTTGGAGACGACGGGCAGACGGCTGATGGAAACCTGCCGCTGCAGCTTAATTGGTGAGCCGGAAAAGGGCAGAGGGCCGGTGGAGGGCAAGGGGGGGGTGGAGGGGTGGCTATCCTCCCTCTCCTTCCATCACTCTGTGGGGGCAGACGGGAGAGCGAGAGGAGAAGGACAGGGGGTTGGGATCTCTCTGAGTATGATAAATATGGCAATTCTGTTGAGTTCACCGTCTATAGGAAACATATCAGCCCGTGGATCATTTTCTTAATGTCTCTGCTATTCGTTTTGCCGCCCCTTTGGCAGTATTAACATTCTCGCTGATGCTGATACACCGGTTGTGTGTTGTGTCCTGGGGACAGCATGCAGGTACAATTCTATTAAAGGGACCGGTTTGTGTTGTGGTCTACTTTCTATGTTATGTGGTCTTGTTCCTGGAGCGTGAGGGCAGTTGAAGAGATGTACAGTCAATTCTATATTTTCTAGTCATTGTTTGTGTCAATGCTCTGACAGAACTGTAGTGTCTTGAGTATTTGAAAGCTGATATAATGCGGCAGCAACAGACCAGGAGTGGTTCATCTCTTTATGGAATGATTGGGCCTACCATCTCTCTCTCTCTCCCCCGTATCCCTGTCTTTGTTCACACTAATCCAGCGCTAGCACCCCCCACCCTCCTGCAATAGACTCACTGCCACACCTACCTCAGCGCCTGACAAACATTGACAGCCCCACTCCATTCCCGAGCCACTCATAGCAGGCGCCCCCCCCTCCCCCCCACCCAGAACCTCCCCCAAACACACACAGCGAAATGCACAAACACTCACAAGCACACACGCACCCCTGAAAACACTTCAGGCCCACAGACATGCGGGCTCTCAACACTTCATTAAGAGAAGCAGTGATTGAAAAATGATCCGATTAGCTCACTATGAAGAGCGGGGTGACCGAAATAACTGTCATTTCAACCTTGAATGAGAAACAACTGTAAGTGCTTTTAATTAGACACACAACACAGAGGAATAGAGAGAGAGAGAGAAAGAGAGAGAGAGCATTTCCCCTCCTTCCCCAGCATGAGATGTTTAAAAAAGAAGAAGAAAACAGCTTTATGAAAACTTGGTTGAGGTAAAAGAGTGGCAAAACCTCCTTTAAAAAAAGGGTTTTCCATTTAGATTTACAATATTTAATATAGATCTCTAGAGAGAGAATTTTAAAAAAAAGTTTTACATCTCTCCGCTTAAATTATGTAATTTCACATTCTCAGTTTTCATTTGCTGCTGCTGCCATTTAGAGAGAAAGATACACACTTAAAGACATCATGCTGTCCCTGAAACAGAATACATTCACTGTCAGAGAGAGCTAACTCTTTATTCTCTTTCAAAAGATATTGGGACATTGTTTCACCATATGGAGGATAGTTGAGGTTACTACTATTGTACTTTAAACTAACAAAAAATGAATGGTTAGGACATTTCTTGTTCGTTCAAGGTTCTCTATGCATCCCTATTCCCTACACATGATAAGGCCCTACATAATTAAAAAGGGTTCAGTTGTGTGTGGTTCAGTTGGTAGAGCGTAGGTCTTTCAACACTAGGATTATGGATTCGATTCCCAATTTGTCAAATATGTAATAATATGACTATAAATTGCTTTGGATAAAAACATCTCCTCAATGGTATATATTTTTTATTTTACCTTTATTTAACTAGGCAGGTCAGTTAAGAACAAATTCTTATTTTCAATGACGGCCTAGGAACAGTGGGTTAACTGCCTGTTCAGGGGCAGAATAACAGATGTTAACCTTGTCAGCTCGGGGATTTGAACTTGCAACCTTTACTAGTCCAACGCTCTAACCACTGGGCTACCCTGCCGCCCCCTATAATACATGTTTAGAGGGTTCACTCAAAAACATAACTCCCCTCATAACTCCCCTTATGTGGGACATTAGACGGGGGTTGGGGAGAAGACATGAGACGGGGGTTGGGGAGAAGACATGAGACGGGGGGTGGGGAGAAGACATGAGACGGGGGGGTGGGGAGGAGACATGAGACGGGGGGAGAGGACATGAGACAGGGTGGGGAGAGGACATGAGACGGGGGTGGGGAGAGGACATGAGACGGGGGGTGGGGAGAGGACATGAGACGGGGGGTGGGGAGAGGACATGAGACGGGGGGTGGGGAGAGGACATGAGACGGGGGGTGGGGAGAGGACATGAGACGGTGGGTGGGGAGAGGACATGAGACGGGGTGTGGGGAGAGGACATGAGACGGAGGCACGCGAGGCTCCCAGTTCCACCCAGTGAGCAAAATTTGTTGTCTTTTCAACCAAAAAAAAACATATTTCAAAATCATGTGCTCCCAGTCCCCGCATCCCCCTGAGTGAGCTCATTTAGAGGGTAGATTTTTAGTTTTGTTGATATTGGATTAGATGTGATATGACTAGCTGTGACTTTATACTAGACATGTGCCTAAGCTGTTGACTCTCCTGCAATGGGTGGTGTTTGTGCCTTTCAAAGACTCATAGTACACACTAATTCCCTCAATACCAAAGATTTGGTTGTTTACCCTAAACCTGCTTGTTGGTTTGGCCTTTAAAATATAAATGTAATTAAAAAAGGAATATGTTATTGTGATTTTTTATTTTATTGATCTTAAACATATCTGATCTGGTTATACATCCATTGGCTCTGTCTAAGGCTGCAGTTTTGTGTAAGACTTAAATAATTGCAGACGTTTCATCCCCAGCCGTCCTATTTAAACGGCACATTGAATTGAGCTCAGATTTGTGAAGTGTAGCCCTTAGTGGCCCCTGGTGGCCCCTGCCTTGCTGTAACAAGCGTGGGGGGCCCCTGTGGTAAGTGTTCTCAGGGGACATCGGCTCTGATCTAGCTCTCCCTGGGGCCCAGTTAATTTCGGCTGCACTGAGAGTCTCTCGATATTCACCACTGCTGTCCTCCTCCCCTCCTTCCCCTGTTCTTTCCCCTCCTTCCCACTCCTATTCATCCTCATAAAACTCTTCACTGTCCTCAAAAAGGTGTACTGCCAGGTGTATTCAGCTGGTCTCATTACAGGCAGGTAGAGCGAGCGGTGATCGGAGACTCAGTGACAGAGATGAGGCACAGAGACACCAAGCAAGTATAGGCCCGGGGAAGGAGGGAGCTCCCGCCAACCTGCCTCTACCCCCACCTCCCTCTCACCCTTCCCCTCCAGCCCCCCCCCCCCCATTCCTGCCCTGCGGCTCAGCGGAGGGGGGAGGGGCAGTGGGGGTGCACAGATCATGCCGGGCGGCTCCACAGGAGTGATAAGAGCGAATAAGCTGTCAGCGTCGGCGTTGGATGGGCCTTATTGTTCATATTTAGATGGAGGAACAATGGCGGTGTGTCGGGCGCCCATAGTTCATAATCTGCTGATGCTGACCAAGTGTCCGTGTGATCCATGAGCGTTGTGGCTCCTGAATCCTTAAGCAATCCCCCGCAGGAATGTCACGGGGGGAGAGTACAAATGGGACAGCGTCTGCCGGACTATAGATAGGTGTAGGAGAAGGGAGGGAACGTGGGGTGAAAAGAAAAGAAAAAGAGACACTTTTTTTTTTAAAGAGAGAAGAGAGAGAAAATAAAAGGGAGTGTTAGGGATGAAAGGACCTTTTCTGATGATGGAGAGAAGTTTCCCATGTTTTTTCAAAGGGAGTCAAATTTAAAGCTTTTAATTGTGAGTGTGGGGGGGAGTGCGCGAGGGGGGGGGGGTTGCTTCAGAGAAAGGCAAGAGCCAGACACCTGCGTGGAGAGAGAGAGAGAGAGAGAGGTGGATGGGAGAGATGGCGAGAGTGAGATGAAGAGGTGGGCAGAGAAAAGAGGAGGAAGAGGGACAGATTGCGAGGGGCCCTTGGCTGTAGCGCTCACAGCTGCAGGTGAGCGAGAGGAGAATGGATGTCAGATTTAGAGAGGGGGCCCTCAAGAGATCCTTACCCCACAATGAGAGCAGAGACACTCTGAGAGACGGGGAGACCACTAGAGCTCACACAGCTATTAACCTGAAGAACCACACCACTCTCTGAACTCAACTGGCTGACAACGCTCATGTGAGTGGATGCACACGCCTGTGTCACATGTTTGTTGGCGTTTTTAAATGTGTCACATGGGAAATGCCCCCCTCTAGGCTCTCTTCATTTACTGTCAAAACCATTAGACATGCAGGGGGGAGGAAAAGAAGAGATGGTATCAGTTACGCATGAGCTGCAGTAATTAGCCCCCGTCCCTGTGTGTCAGTGTGTGTATCTCAGTGTGTGTGTGTGTGTATATACAGTATGAGGGAGAAAGATGTGTGTTTGTGTGTGTGTTTGAATGTAATGTACACAATACATAAAATAAAACGATAGGCAAACAGGAATAAACTTTGTCAGCTTTTTTGCAAATTCTCTAAATTATGAACGATCTCTTAGGAGTCATAATTGTCAAATGTGCTATGCTAATGGTTCCATACATTTGTAGATGACATGGTTGTAAGAGAGGCGCCCGTGTCATGCCATCCGGATTACCCACATGGATCCTGAACTGCCCATCCACCACCCCTCTGCGTCCCATGTCAGTCCCCCCGCATTTCCCCTCTCCCCCCACCCAGGCCTGGTAGTGTGTGTGTGTGGCAGGCCAGCTTAGGCACCTCGTGATTTCAGCCTTTTGTTGATACTTATTGAACTGATTAAAAACAAATCCCACGATAGCAACCAGTTTTACTGTCATTAATATTTATTCAATTTCTTAAAGGGAAAGTGTTTCCTTACTAGGATATGAGCAATGGATCACCACCCCTTGTCTCACTAGGGCTGCGTTGCAAATGGCACCTTATTCCCTTATAATGCAGTACTTTTGACCATTGCACAAAGTAGTGCACTATAAAGGGAATAGGGTTCCATTTGGGAATTATCTTAGATCTTTACCCATCAGGCTCTGGCCTCCCAGTTGTTGCATTTACCCTGTGTTCCACGAGCCGCAGCGTTCCACGGCTCTGTTCAGTGTCAAGTGCAGTGGGTCGACGTCCAAGACAAACACAACAGTCTGCCAGAGTCTCCCTGCTCGCCGACAGCCACGGGAAAGGGGGGGGGGGGGGGGCGGTCCTCGGCATCTTAAACGCCATTGACATCACTCCGAGCTAAGCCAGTCCTCCGCTCGCCGCTGCGCCTCGCTCCCCAAGGCCACGGCTCTGCCCTGTAATCGGTTTTAGTATCTCGTTTACAACCCCCCCCTGCACACAAACACACCCCACCTTCTACCCCAACGCGAACCCACCGCCTAAGCACCCCCCCACGGCCCACTCCTACCCTTCAAGTTAGGGCTATTGACAAACATATAGACCCCAATAATACCACTGGTGTTTTCCAGGCTTATGTGCCTGTCTTTGTGTTTACGTCCATTAGGATTCAGTCGAGTTTGTCAGCCACATCACAATGCTCTCCTTTGTCTCCACATTTCTAAAGAGAATCCACCCCCCCCCCCATCAGGCCATTGGTAAATATCGTCCTAGAAACACACAACACGTTCAACCTTCGCCAAGTCACGTTACAAGAGTACACTTTCAACAATGACGTCAGTGTCGCCTCGCACTCCGCCGAGGCCTTGATAACGGAAGTGTGATATAAGCAAGGCCATGAGTTAAATGTCGAGATGTGTCAAACGGAAAAGGGACACTTTATCTAACACGCAGGCAAAAACAAATAGAAAGAATGAGAAAATGGTTGCATGACTCAAATCTGTCGCTGAATACTAGCATGTCACATCTGAGCTGTACGACAGGAGCCTTATGCAGAAGCCTCCACACACAGGAAGCTGGTGGACGGACCCAGATCCATTTCGGCTGATGTCACACTCTGGATCGTACTGGAACTGACCTTGCTCCGCTAACGTACAGGAAAATAAAAATAAGTATTGACACAGTCTTTCTACTCCCAATGGTGGATGATGGCAACGCGTATGAACCATTGCTTCAACCCTCAGAGACAGAGAGAAGGTCTTGCCTCAGCCGGGCGTGGCTGGTAGCCGAGTCCTCAGGCATCAGTGTGTGTGCCCAGGAGAGATCCCAGTGGAAAAACATCCAGTGTCCTTAGCCTTATGTGGTAGGCAGCTGCTCTGGGGGTCAGGTGTACGGTGTACATTTTAGGACACCCTCAGGGCTGACAATTGACTCTCGAAGGGATGAGGCTTAAAGCTTGCGTAAATTTCAGTCCCGCATCCTAAAACGTACATCGTACACATGGAGGGCTCTGACTCCAGGACATAGCAACGCATGCATCAGACTACAAACCCCATAGTCCTCCTCTTCCAGGTCACGAGTTAAGTAATACGTTTAATTCAGTTAGAAATGATGCTCGCTACACGCGTCTTCCACGTAAACATTTCAACGGCTCTATGAAGGGTTGAATTGTCAATCAAAAGTATTCTCCACACCGATAGGGTTTGTCTGAGCAGCGACCCGCACAGAATCGCTGAGCTACAAATCACCTCGCATCCCGAAACGACTGGTCATCAAAGTGCTGAAGCTCAGAGAATCTGACCGCGCCATGCTCAGGCCTATCCTTTCCGGACGCGAGGGGAGCCTTCTATCTCCTTTTGAGAACACAAACAAACTCCTCCATACTTCTGTCAAGTCACCCAGAATAGCGTCAGCCAGAGAGATACAGTACTTTTAATTGACAATTCAATTATGTAAAGAACCATTGAAATGTTTACTTGAAAGAAGCATGCGGCGAACATAATGTATTACTTAATTGAGTTGAGTGTGTGAATGAAGAGTGACAAGATGTGTATTTGCAGAGTGCTACAGGTAATTAGGTGCTACTAAGTTGGGCTCTATCAAGGTGAGAGTCTCACAATGCTTATATATGCCAGAGCTGGGCTCCACATAACCACGCTGTTTCTATTTGTGAGGAACGCACCTGTGGAGAATTTTTGGGGGAGTGATATCTTGGATGGCTCACAACGTGTAGCTTACATATGCAACACACAAAGGCACACACACACACACAAAGGCACACACACACACACAGACACACACACAGTCAATTAGTGTGCTCAAAGCAACATGTACTCAAGCTGAAAAACATGTCTGTTAGAAATCATCAATCCTGACTAGAAGTATAATCACATTACCTGAGCAATTAGCGTGTTGTTGTGTCTACGCCCATGATACCTGTAGGCTAGGGAATGACTTAATGCAATTGTTTATCTTGTGTAGGTTGCACTTAGGAGGAATGATATTGCTGGATTGTGAACTACACATTACAGGGGACATTGGGGGTCACACCGATGCATCATACATAGGCTACACTGCTAACCCAACCATTTCCTCATTATAGGTTGTGCCCTGACCCTTGACCTTGGTCTAACCTCCAGAAAACACAAAGGGGACTTCAGAACACAACACACTTTAATAACACTTAAAAAAGTTGTATTTTATTATTTGATTTATTTTAGGGGAAAGATCAGCTTTAAATATTGCAGATAGATTGTGGCTTCCATCAATGTAATTGTCTGCAACATTCCTAATATATTGAAATATATATTCCTGTATTATTTTCCGGTAACCCTACCACCCCTCCCGTAATTGGAGTAAACTAATGGACAGCCACACTTAGGCTTCTACTTCCAGATTATACATACTATATACATTTTATGACAACAGTATATTTTACATTAGTTATATTTTGTTTGTTCTTAGTCCCATTCTTCAGCTACTCTAACTAAACCCCTCCCATCTATCTCTGAAGACCATCCAGTTTTGATTTCTATTTGCCATATATTTTTAAACTGTGCTGTGTCACAAAAGTTCTTAACCTATGTACATTTTACGGAGACAGTATATTTTACATTAGTTACATTAGCTTCCAACTTTGTGGCAACAGTTTGGAGAAGGCCCTTTCCTGTATTAGCATGACAATGCCCCCGTACACAAAAGCGAGGTCCATACAGAAATGGTTTTCGAGATTGGTGCGGAAGAACTTGACTGGCTTGCACAGAGCCCTGACCTCAACCCATCAAACAACTTTGGGATGACTTGGAACGCTGACTGTGAGCCAGGCCTAATCGCCCATCATCAGTGCCCGACCTCACTAATGCTCATGGCTGAATGGAAGAAAACCCCCGCAGCAACTCTCCAACATGTAGAGGAATGTCTTCCCAGGAGGGTGGAGGCTGTTATAGCAGCAAAGGTGGGACCCTCCATATTAATGCCCATGATTTTGGAATAAGATTGGATGTAATAAATGTATCACTAGCCACTTTAAACAGTGCCACTTTATAGAATGTTTACATACCCTACATTACTCATCTCGTATGTATATACTGTACTCTATACCATCTACTGCATCTTGCCTATGCCGTTCGGCCATCGCTCAACCATATATTTTGAATGTACATATTCTTATTCATTCCTTTCCACTTGTGTGTATAAGGTAGTTGTTGTGAAATTGTTAGATGAATTGTTAGATATTACTGCATGGTCGGATCTAGAAGCACAAGCATTTCGCTACCCTCGCATTAACATCTGCTAACCATGTGTATGTGACCAATAAAATTGGATTTGATTTGATTTGAGCAGGTGTCCATATACTTTTGGTCATTTAGTGTATCTCTGAACACCATCCAGTTTTCTATTTTTTATTTGCAATAAAAATGTGCAGTGATGTTTCACAAAAGTTCTGAAACGTTCTCATATTTTCTACTTGAAACTATTCTCATAGTTTCTACAGATTGTAAATTAAAGAAACATTTTTGCTATGAATATTATTTAGTTATTTATCGATTGACTATGCCTTTTTTTTATCACCCAGCAGTGCTATTTGCAGAGTCAGCTCCAGGTAAATGTTGCAATTCTTCAGCCATTCCTGAACCGTCCGAAATAGAATGATCTAATGATTCTGTCTCTTCACAGCAACATCTGTACAGGTGGGATGGTTGTATCCCCCATTTCTATAACTTTATATTGGTTGCAAGAAATGTTTATAATAATTTAAATTGAAACACTCAATTTTTTAAATCCACCGTTGTTTTGTGTATCAGTTCATAAACCATGTGCCATGGAATCGGTACATCGAAAATCTCAACTATTTTGCAATCTAGATGGCACAGCTCTACATTTTTTGGTCCTTCAATTAAACTGGTATCCTTCTTATTTAACACAATTTTCAAAAAAAAGTTCTCAATTTTCATTGAGGGGGTGTGTCCTAGTAGGAAGTCACCCTACACTAACATAAATAACATGTCTACTTCTGCTAAGCGTCCCAGTAAAAAAAGTTATATTTTAGCACCTGGCTACGCAGACGCTCGTTGACTCACCCGAGCAGCTTGGATGAAATGATTGAATAACATGTATGTGTACATTTATTTTTGCAATGCTCGCGCACGTAACGTGAGCGGTGTGGTCAGCATATAATGAGGAGCAACCAGACGCTGCACTTGACACATTTATGCAATTGCTTATTTCTGTTACCAATAAGCATGCTGTTAAATCCCCGTGGATTGACAAGGAATTATAAAACTGTATGGTTGAGGTTGGCTGCACAACCAATTGGCGAACGTACTGTAAATTGAGAAATCTGGTGACAAAACTGAATAAAAAGAAGACGAAACTATAATATGAAACAAAGATAAATTACATAAAGAATGATAGTAAAACACTGGTGTGCTACTTCAACGAAATTTGGGGCAAAAAGACAAACTCAGCACCATCATTCATTGAATCAGATGGCTCATTCATCACAAAACCAACTGATATTGCCAATACTTTAATGATTTTTTTATCGACAAGATTAGCAAATTTAGGCATGACATGCAGGCAACAAATGCTGACACTTCACACCCAAGTATAACTGATCAAATTATGCTAGACATGTCATGCAGGTGAAAGAGGACCCAAAAGCGACTTAACAGAAACAGAGTTTATTTAAGTCCAAAACGGAATAACAGAAATCCTCTAGACTTGTAGAGGGGAAACAACTGGAGAAGCGGCCACAGACTGCAGGTCGCTTCAGGTAGGCGCAGGCCGTAGTCGACAGAGACACCTGCTCACACGCAGCATCTGATGAAGGCAAAAAAACACGACAGGACAGGGCGATACACAATCACAGCAAAAACACGACAGGACAGGGCGAAACGCAATCACAGCATGGTGAATACAATACAAGGAACCGACGGGACAGGAACGGATCACAAAGGAATAAATAGGGACTCTAATCAGGGGAAAGGATCGGGAACAGGTGTGGGAAGACTAAATGATGATTAGGGGAATAGGAACAGCTGGGAGCAGGAACGGAACGATAGAGAGAAGAGAGAGCGAGAGAGTGAGAGAGGGAGGGGGAGAGAGAGGGATAGAAGGAGGGAAAGAACCAAATAAGACCAGCAGAGGGAAACGAATAGCATGGGGAGCACAGGGACAAGACATGATAATAAATGACAAACATGACAGTACCCCCACTCACCGAGCGCCTCCTGGCGCACTCGAGGAGGAATCCTGGCGGCAACGGAGGAAATCATCGATGAGTGAACGGTCCAGCACGTCCCGAGACGGAACCCAACTCCTCTCCTCAGGACCGTAACCCTCCCAATCCACTAGGTATTGGTGACCCCGTCCCCGAGAACGCATGTCCATGATCTTATGTACCTTGTAAATAGGTGCGCTCTCGACAAGGACGGGAGGGGGGAGGGAAGACGAACGGGGGTGCGAAGAAAGGGCTTAACACAGGAGACATGGAAGACAGGATGGACGCGACGAAGATGTCGCGGAAGAAGCAGTCGCACAGCGACAGGATTGACGACCTGGGAGACACGGAACGGACCAATGAACCGCGGAGTCAACTTACGAGAAGCTGTCGTAAGAGGAAGGTTGCGAGTGGAAAGCCACACTCTCTGGCCGCAACAATACCTTGGACTCTTAATCCTGCGTTTATTGGCGGCTCTCACCGTCTGTGCCCTGTAACGGCAAAGTGCAGACCTCACCCTCCTCCAGGTGCGCTCACAACGTTGGACAAACGCTTGAGCGGAGGGAACGCTGGACTCGGCAAGCTGGGATGAGAACAGAGGAGGCTGGTAACCCAGACTACTCTGAAACGGAGATAACCCGGTAGCAGACGAAGGAAGCGAATTGTGAGCGTATTCTGCCCAGGGGAGCTGTTCTGCCCAAGACGCAGGGTTTCTGAAAGAAAGGCTGCGTGTATGCGACCAATCGTCTGATTGGCCCTCTCTGCTTGACCGTTAGACTGGGGATGAAACCCGGAAGAGAGACTGACGGACGCACCAATCAAACGACAGAACTCCTCCAAAACTGTGACGTGAATTGCGGGCCTCTGTCTGAAACGGCGTCTAACGGGAGGCCATGAATTCTGAATACATTCTCAATAATGATTTGTGCCGTCTCCTTAGCGGAAGGAAGTTTAGCGAGGGGAATGAAATGTGCCGCCTTAGAGAACCTATCGACAACCGTCAGAATCACAGTCTTCCCCGCAGACAAAGGCAGACCGGTAATGAAGTCTAAGGCAATGTGAGACCATGGTCGAGAAGGAATGGGGAGCGGTCTGAGACGACCGGCAGGAGGAGAGTTACCCGACTTAGTCTGCGCGCAGTCCGAACAAGCAGCCACGAAACGGGCGCGTGTCACGCTCCTGAGTCGGCCACCAAAAGCGCTGGCGAATAGACGCAAGAGTGCCTCGAACACCGGGATGACCAGCTAACTTGGCAGAGTGAGCCCACTGAAGAACAGCCAGACGAGTGGAAACAGGAACGAAAAGGAGGTTACTAGGACAAGCGCGGCGACGCAGTGTGCGTGAGTGCTTGCTTAACCTGTCTTTCAATTCCCAGACTGTTAACCCGACAACACGCCCATAAGGAAGAATCCCTCGGGATCAGTAGAAGCCACAGAAGAACTAAACAGACGGGATAAGGCATCAGGCTTGGTGTTCTTGCTACCCGGACGGTAAGAAATCACAAACTCGAAACGAGCGAAAAACAACGCCCAACGAGCTTGACGGGCATTAAGTCGTTTGGCAGAACGGATGTACTCAAGGTTCTTATGGTCTGTCCAAACGACAAAAGGAACGGTCGCCCCCCCTCCAACCACTGTCGCCATTCGCCTAGGGCTAAGCGGATGGCGAGCAGTTCACGGTTACCCACATCATAGTTGCGCTCAGATGGCGACAGGCGATGAGAAAAATAAGCGCAAGGATGAACCTTATCGTCAGACTGGAAGCGCTGGGATAGAATGGCTCCCACGCCTACCTCTGAAACGTCAACCTCGACAATGAATTGTCTAGTGACGTCAGGAGTAACGAGGATAGGAGCGGACGTAAAACGTTCTTTTAGAAGATCAAAAGCTCCTGGGCGGAACCGGACCACTTAAAACACGTCTTGACAGAAGTAAGAGCTGTGAGAGGGGCAGCAACTTGACCGAAATTACGAATGAAACGCCGATAGAAATTAGCGAAACCTAAAAAGCGCTGCAACTCGACACGTGACCTTGAACGGGCCAATCACTGACAGCTTGGACCTTAGCGGAATCCATCTGAATGCCTTCAGCGGAAATAACGGAACCGAGAAAAGTAACGGAGGAGACATGAAAAGAGCACTTCTCAGCCTTTACGTAGAGACAATTCTCTAAAAGGCGCTGTAGAACACGTCGAACGTGCTGAACATGAATCTCGAGTGACGGAGAAAAAATCAGGATATCGTCAAGATAGACAAAAACAAAAATGTTCAGCATGTCTCTCAGAACATCATTAACTAATGCCTGAAAAACAGCTGGCGCATTGGCGAGACCGAACGGCAGAACCCGGTACTCAAAATGCCCTAACGGAGTGTTAAACGCCGTTTTCCACTCGTCCCCTCTCTGATGCGCACGAGATGGTAAGCGTTACGAAGGTCCAACTTAGTAAAGCACCTGGCTCCCTGCAGAATCTCGAAGGCTGATGACATAAGGGGAAGCGGATAACGATTCTTAACCGTTATGTCATTCAGCCCTCGATAATCCACGCAGGGGCGCAGAGTACCGTCCTTCTTCTTAACAAAAAGAACCCCGCCCGGCCGGAGAAGAAGAAGGCACTATGGTACCGGCGTCAAGAGACACAGACAAATAATCCTCGAGAGCCTTACGTTCGGGAGCCGACAGAGAGTATAGTCTACCTCGAGGAGGAGTGGTCCCCGGAAGGAGATCAATACTACAATCATACGACCGGTGAGGAGGAAGGGAGTTGGCTCGGGACCGACTGAAGACCGTGCGCAGATCATGATATTCCTCCGGCACTCCTGTCAAATCGCCAGGTTCCTCCTGAGAAGTAGGGACAGAAGAAACGGGAGGGATGGCAGACATTAAACACTTCACATGACAAGAAACGTTCCAGGATAGGATAGAATTACTAGACCAATTAATAGAAGGATTATGACATACTAGCCAGGGATGACCCAAAACAACAGGTGTAAACGGTGAACGGAAAATCAAAAAAGAAATAGTCTCACTGTGGTTACCAGATACTGTGAGGGTTAAAGGTGCCCCATTCTCGAGCCCGGCCAGTAAGGAGTGAAATGACGTAAGCAACCCGAGCTCTCTCTCTAGAGTATGTATTGGGTTGGAGAGAGAACACAATCTCACACTGCGTGAGAAAGGAGCGGCACTCAGTGGGCTGCCCGGAGTAGCAAGGTGGGTTATTAACCCTAGGTTCTGGAGGCTCGGCAGGCCAGGAAGTAACAGGTGGCACGAGACGTAGACTCTGGAACTGTCCAGAGAGGTCGGAAACCTGAGCGGCCAGGTTCTCCACGGCATGGCGAGCAGCGGACAATTCCTGCTCGTGTCTGCCGAGCATGGCTCCTTGGATCTCGACGGCAGTGTAACGAGCGTCTGAAGTCGCTGGGTCCATTCCTTGGTCGGTTCCTTCTGTCATGCAGGTGAAAGAGGACCCAAAAGCGACTTAACAGAAACAGAGTTTATTTAAGTCCAAAACGGAATAACAGAAATCCTCTAGACTTGTAGAGGGGAAACAACTGGAGAAGCGGCCACAGACTGCAGGTCGCTTCAGGTAGGCGCAGGCCGTAGTCGACAGAGACACCTGCTCACACGCAGCATCTGATGAAGGCAAAAACACGACAGGACAGGGCGATACACAATCACAGCAAAAACACGACAGGACAGGGCGAAACGCAATCACAGCATGGTGAATACAATACAAGGAACCGACGGGACAGGAACGGATCACAAAGGAATAAATAGGGACTCTAATCAGGGGAAAGGATCGGGAACAGGTGTGGGAAGACTAAATGATGATTAGGGGAATAGGAACAGCTGGGAGCAGGAACGGAACGATAGAGAGAAGAGAGAGCGAGAGAGTGAGAGGGAGGGGGAGAGAGAGGGATAGAAGGAGGGAAAGAACCAAATAAGACCAGCAGAGGGAAACGAATAGCATGGGGAGCACAGGGACAAGACATGATAATAAATGACAAACATGACAAGACAAGCATTGTCTAAGTGTTTTTGTTGTCTATCAACAATGACAAGCTACCAGGGTCTGACAACTTGGATGGAAAATTATTGAGGATAGTAGCAGATGATATTGCCACATCTTCAAGCTGAGCCTACTAGAAAGTGTGTGCCCTCAGTCCTGGAGGGAAGCCAAAGTAATTCCACTACCCAAGAATAGTAAAGCCCCCTTTACTGGTTCAAATAGCTGACCAATCAGCCCATTACCAACCGTTAGTAAACTTTGGGAAAAAATTGTTTGACCAGATGCAATGCTACTTTACTGTAAACATACTTTAGAGCATTGGGCCAGTAACCGAAAGTTTTCTGGATCGAATCCCGGAGCTGACAAGGTAAAAATATGTAATTTTGCCCCGGGTGCCCCAAAGACGTGGATGTTGATTATGGCAGCCCCCCGCACCTCTCTGATTCAGAGGGGTTGGGTCAAATGCCAAAGACACATTTCAGTTGAATGCATTCAGTTGTACAACTGACTAGGTATCCCCCTTTCTCCAGACGATGTTCTTTAATGGAAGCCTCTCCAACATAATCCAGGAAGAATTAGGAATTCCACAGGGCAGCTGTCTAGGCCCCTTACTTTTTTCTATCTTTACTGATGACATGCCACTGACCTTGAGTAAAGCCAGTATGTCTATGTTTGCGATGACTCTACACTATACACGTCAGCTACCACAACGAGTGAAATCACTGCAACACTTAATAAAGAGCTGCAGTTATTTCAGAATGGATGGCAAGGAATAAATGTGTCCTAAATATTTCTAAAACTATTAGCATTGTATTTGGAACAAATAATCCACTAAACCCTAAACCTCAAGTAAATCTTGTAATAAATTATGTGGAAATTGAGCAATTTGAGGTGACTAAACTGCTAAGAGTAACCCTGGATTGTAAATTGTCATGGTTAAAACATGTTGATACAACAGTAGCTACCTTCTTATAAGCACTATCAACAAGGCAGGTCCGACAGGCTCTAGTTTTGTCGCACCTGGACAACTGTTCAGTCATGTGGTCAGGTGCCACAAAGAGGGACCTCGGAAAATTACAATTGGCTCAGAACAGGGCAGCACGGCTGGCCCTTAAATGTACACGGAGAGCTAACATTAATGGGACCCTCCATATTAATTCCCATGATTGCATGTCAATCTCTCATGGCTCAAAGGGGAGGTGAGATTGACTTCATCACTACTTGTTTTTGTAAGAAGTGCGGAATACACCGAGCTGTCTGTTTAAACTACTAGCACACAGCTCAGGCATCCGTACATACCCCACAAGACATAATACCAGAGGTCGCTTCACAATCCTCACGTCCTGCATAGAGCGCACAGTCCTACATAGAGCCACGGCTACATGGAACTCTGTTCCACATCAGGTAACTGATGCAAGCAGTAGAATCAGATTGAAAAAAACCTCATCAAAATGCATGCTGTGGAACAGTGGGGACTGTGAAGAGACACACACACACACATGATAAGACAGGCACTCTACACACACATACACGTGGATGTTGCATTGTAAATATGTGACAGTGGATTAGTGGCCTGAGGGAACACATTAAATGTATTGGGTGAAGTGTTATGAAATGTAATGTTGTAATATTTTTAATTGTATATAACTTCCTTAATGTTGCTGGGGATCTAATGTAGATTCTTAATAAATACAAATGGCCTCTAAAGGCACATTTAAAAGTGTCCCATACAATAAGGGGATCTGCTGTACCTATATTATGTTGTAAATGATTCTGTCCTGGTTAAAAACCAGTTGTCATCCCATAGGCTTTGATTCAATTTCCAATATTCTCGCCCACGTGGAAACTCTGTAAGATGAATGTATATGCCAATTATTTGATGCTCCGACCGCATTCTGTCCCCCTATCGACATTTTAAAACTTGGTGCCAGCGAGAATGACATAAGAAAGTAGTCAAGACGACTAGTCTGATTGAGCCTCTGCCTTGGTCAGGATATTTAAGCCTCCATATATCCACTAGTTCCAATATATCCCTGATATCCATGATTTCCTTAAGTGCATAAGGGTGATAGTTTGTAGTGTGATTTCCTATACGCTCCATTGAGGTGTTTAAAACCGTATTATAATCTTTAAAAGTATCTACAACTACTGCATCGATGGGCATGTAAAATGGACAAAGATCTTTAAAAAAAGTTCAAGATATGATAAAAAAAGTACAAGTCTGAGCATTAACTAAAGTGCTGCCATAAAAACACTGAAAAGTATCATTAAAATAGCTGTAAACGGATAATAAAACAACGAGATGAAGTAAAGCCCCTTTTTTACACATTTTGTCTAGTAATATTTTAGTTGACTCTGTAATATTACCAAATAAAATCTTAAATGTATTTTATTCAAACAAGTCTCACGACAAAGAAATTGAACATTTGAACTGAAGAAAGCTCCACAACCGCAAGGGAACGTTCTGCCACTCGTTTTAAAGATCGAGGACTAAGCACAAAATCAACACAGCGACAGTATAGCTCCTCTCCATAGACTAATTACTGCACCTCTCTCTTGCGGCACTCTCACCGCTCTCCCTTTCTCTCGTTTAACACTAATTTAAAAAAGAAACGGCTTTCTTCTTCAACACCTATTTTATATGAATATCTGCATCTCTTGAAGCAGGTGAGAGGAGTGGGCCTGATTTAAAGCGGTCACTGGTGGCAATGAAGAGTGCCTGTAGTGTGGTGGCACAGCTTTGGGGCCCTCTTTTAAGTGTCCTTAAATAAGATGATAAGGCGAAAACGAGAGGACTTTGTCTGCTGGTATTAGCGACGTGGCTGTCTGAGTGGTGATATCTTTGAGGAGGGCTAGTGAGGCAGTAATGAGACACGGTTGCCTTTCTCTAACCAGCCTAATTAATCCCACATTTTCAGAGCAGTATAATGACTGCTCACCAACCGACAGGGCAACGCTTTTTTGTAGGGATAGAGAGATGTCGAGAAGGCGAGTCTATCCCTCCCTCTCTGTCCCTTTCTGTCTTGTTCTGTTCCCTCTCTTGCTCTCTCTCCTCCTCTCCTTTCTTCTCCCGGCCCTCTCTTTTTCGCTTTCTTTCATTCTCTCTCTCTCTCCCTCTCCTTTCTTTTTTCCCCCTCCGCCCCTCTTCCTCTCCCTCCCTCTCTCTCGGCCCCACCTCACTCACAGTGCAATTTATTACATCTGTATCCAGAGTCAACCCAAACCTCCCAGTAAGGAACTATCTGTCATCTCTACATTATCAGTAAAACACACAGGCACTTTTCATTGCCTCCATGTTGTGCTACAGGGGTTCTGGCAAATTACTATTTTTATGGGACATGATAAAAGAAGTGCTGCCATATGTTCAAATATTTTACTGTCTAGATGAGGCGGATTGAGTACATTGCTTGTGTGTGTGTGTGTGTGTGTGTGTGTGTGTGTGTGTGTGTGTGTGTGTGTGTGTGTGTGTGTGTGTGTGTGTGTGTGTGTGTGTGTGTGTGTGTGTGTGTGTGTGTGTGTGTGTGTGTGTGTGTGTGTGTGTGTGTGTGTGTGTGTGTGCGCGCGTGTGTTTACAGATATTCCAAGAAAGCTATCAGAATCAAAAACAACAACAAGTCAATCAACATTATCTATGATCTAATTGACGAAGGAAGTGCTGCGTATTTATTTAGTTTGTTTGGATCTACAGTCTCTATGTGTCTCATTGACACTGGCACATTTTGTAACAGTGCCCCGTTCTGAGGCAACGAACGCCGGTTACACAATGATCTGTGAGATAATGAAGAGTGCAAAGTAAAAAGTCACATCCTGTCAACTCTGATGAACATACGGCTGAGGTGTGAGGCCTGGCGGGCCTTCAGGGCGACAACCTCCATATACCAATAACACACTGTGCAGCCAGCGCACGATGAACGACTGAAAGAAAGAAGCGAGAGAGATAGAGAAAGGTAAAGGAAAACAGAGCAGAGGATATAATGGTAAATAAGCCCGTGAAGAATTCTGACTGAGTGCATTCCCGTAATCTTGCCCCACCCCCCCCTCTCTATCTCTCTGATTTCCCAGCATGCTCCTCTTTCTTTCTCTCCCTCAATCCTGTCTGCGTGACAGATACTCCAGCCCCAAAGTGACAGGCCCTCAAACGACTGGCGAGGAAACCAAGCATTAATTAAGTCATTGCCGGACTGTAATTTCCTTGAGGAGTGAAAAAAAATGCACCAGAAAAGGTTACCGAGACCTTTTCTGTGTCAAAATTACCATTCGTCATGAATATTAATGCCTCTAATGAAGACAACCTTTGCTTCATCAAGAATGTTCTGGAGCAGGTGCCATGCTGATAGACTCTCGCAGGCTGTTTTTCTCCTTCAGTCAAGAGAAACTGGCACACACATGCATGCACACACACACACACATAGGTGCAAAAACAAGAGACTAGATTTGACCGCGCTATCTGTGCTCAATGAAGGTGGATAAGACAACCGTCAACAACAGCTATATTTAGGACGATAATTTAATCCCCACCGCCCACCTAAAGAAAAGAAAGAGTGAAATGCAGGCAGTCCATTGTGGGTCTACTACTGGGCCGGCTCCTTTTCCCCACCTCTGCTTTTTAAAGGTAGCCCAATCCTGGGCATCTTTACAAAAGCCCTCGTCTCTCCATCTCTGCCCTCCTCCCTACTCCTCAATGTCTTTCTCTACCCATGACACCCACCTCTCATTAATTCAGATCTGTCACGTTGAAACACTCCACACACACACACACACACACACACACACACACACACACACACACACACACACACACACACACACACACACACACACACACACACACACACACACACACACACACACACACACACACACACACACACACACACACTGTCCCTTGTATCTCAGCAGAGGGTGACAGCTCTGTGCTGACTGACAGGCCCTGTGTCTGTGGTACAGGAGATCCTTCACTGCCAACACTTTTGTAAAGTGCCCCTCAACTGTCACTTCCAGAACAACACACACAGAGAGAGAGAGAGAGAGAGAGAGAGAGAGAGAGAGAGAGAGAGAGAGAGAGAGAGAGAGAGAGAGAGAGAGAGAGAGAGAGAGAGAGAGAGAGAGAGAGAGAGAGAGAGATGGATGAGAGAGAGAGAGAGAGAGAGAGAGAGAGAGAGAGAGAGGTCATCTATTCACATGTCTGCCACTCAAATCGTAAATAGAATTCTCTCACAAATGTCTTCCCTTGTCCATTATTGAGTTGAAGAATTATTGTATATAAAAAAACAAAAAGCATCTTAGTTTGGGTGCAGGATTTGTAGGCACTGTCCTACCACTTTTACCAGTCCTATTTAGAGACCTGGAGTAGTGCCAGAGTGTTGTTAGCACAGGATGGTGGTGTGTTGTACGTTATGCCACTGGCCATTATGACAATATGTGGTTGTCTTGATGATCTACTGTAGAGTGATGCTGTCCCTGAGGGGTTCCTCACCAACTGACACCCCTTCAATGAGTGACTCTGGGTTGAGTTCAGATCAACTCATCAGTCTGGTTTGGATCACAGAATACCGTAGGTTGTTTCACGATATATAATGTGTCAATATATCACAGTATAAATATTATATCATGATATATCGATTTATTTTTACGGGCATGTGAAACTGGTTCCATTGGCTCCAGCTCCCCTTTCAATAAGATACTCAAAGGCATAAAATACAAAACAAAATGTATACTTGCTATTCGTAGTGACACACCTGCAAGATAGTGTTTCTTACCATTGGTTGTCTGGTAGAATCATCCTGTGTAATCAAGCTCTTACAGCACAGAGCAGCGACAAAGCCAACATCAGTCTCCCGACATCAAACACTGTTTTTATACTTTGACCACAACAGATCACTTGAAAGGAAAATAATTGGTCAAAAAGAAAGTTTTACCTTTGTTCTCGGTCCTTTTCCCCCTGAATCTGCATAAGTCCACGCCATACGTCAGTATGAATAATACATACATATCTCCTACACAGCCACAGGAGGGGAGATTAGATGGCGCTCCCATAAATAAGCATCAAAGCCTTGCTGTATGCGTTTTGTTACACCTCGCGATAAAGGCCCCCTTTTCTTTAATCACAAACTTAGCCTCGCTGGTGGGCCCTTTGTTGGCGATGGCGGCGGAGCGCGCTGGAACGGCAGGCCGGATCGCGACGTACATATAGCGTTTACCTAATTAACACAAGGCGCACACTGGGAGTCAAATGAAAGCCACCGTAGGGGAGTCACAGCTCAGATCAAAGCCTGCTTCCTTTCCGAGGCGTCAAAAAATATACGTTTTTTTAAAACAAAGCAGATAGAACATAAAATAAATTAACAACCACCCGGGCTGACTAGGCCCTTGGTTTGGATGGAAACACCCGGGGTTTATCGGTGGACACAGGATAAAGTGACACTGGTCTCTCTTGGTGGGGCCCCCTATCTCTCGCTTTCTATTTCTCTCTGTCTTTCTCTGTCTCTCCATGTCTCTCTGTCTGTTTGTCTCTCCCTCTCTGTACCCCACTGTCTCTCTGTCTCTATCTCTCTTTCTCGCTGTCTCTCTATATGTCTGTCTCTCTCTTCCTTTTTCCCTCTCTCTCGCTCTCTGTCGTTGAGGTGTTAGGCAGCAGATTCATTGTCTTGTGTTAATTGAACACTGAGGACATGTTAAATTAGCACAATATTTGAGGCCCGCTGTTTGTTGGGTTACTTATCATGTCCCCAGCTGGGAGGGATTTTTCCAATTCCTTATTTAAGACAGAAATTAATAACGGAAAGTATATCTCCAGTGAATTCCGATATCTCCAAAAGGTTTTTGGAAAATAGGGTCTGGCTGGAATATAATGATTATAATATCAAGTAAAATACTATTCTAAAGCCTTGTTCGAATCTGTTATTTTTCCTGCAGTCTGAACAGCCAAAACGCACATGGAATCGGATATTTCAAACCACATTTTATAGCACCTTAGTAGGGGGATTGAAATCAGATATGCGACTTGTGTCTGAATGGTCAAATCTGATTTATTTCCCCTGGTTTAGACTATCTTGTTTCTTGCTAGCTACTCTGTTAACAGTTTGACAAGAACAGGTGGTAGCTAAACTAGCTTGTTAATTGTTTACAAACAAATGAGTGAATGTGCTAGAAAGCTGAACAGCTGGCTAGCTAGTTGACTGCTGTGGCTAGCTAGTTGACTGCTGTGGCTAGCACAGCTAGTTGACTGCTGCGGCTAGCTAGTGGACTGCTGTGGCTAGCTAGTGGACTGCTGTGGCTAGCTGCGGCTAGCTAGTGGACTGCTGTGGCTAGCTAGTGGACTGCTGTGGCTAGCCGAAAATAACTTGTTTTGAAATTTGGATCATCTTATCCTTTGAGGCTTTAAAAGTGTTCTTACACTAGGATTTTGATCATTTAAAGCAACTGGGGAATGTTCATGGCAGGTTGTGTTATCACCTTAGCTTGCTACATAACTTCTGAGGGATAGTAGGCACTAGCACCACCACCAATCAGCCAACACACACTGCTATTACTAACAGCTAGCGTAGCCATGTCAGCTACAAACACACAAATCTGATGTGGTCAATTGTAACTTGCTGTTTGGACAGTCAGTATTCCAATACATTTGGAATACGGATTTGAAAAACATGACTGATTTGAGCATTAAGGCCTGCGGTGTGAACAAGGCTTACATATAATGAGCCAAGCCCTGCATAGTGGAGTCACATGCTTCGTTCCCACTGTGTAGCCCCTAGTCTCTGATAGGATTGTAAACACTGTATTTCATCACACATCAGCAGGTGAACACTTGCAAGGTCTTATTGGTTCCACAGCAAGCAGTGGAGAGATGGTGTCAGTGAGGGAGATTAATTACACAAGGTGAGTATTGCATCAGAGGCCAATTATCACCTGAGGAGAGGTGGGCTGCTACCAATTTCCACACACTTAGAATCATCCACTCGTGAGCTCTGCAGCTTACAGTGCACAATGAAAAGATGTGGAATAGTATTAGTATTGCCACCCAAAAAGGTGGAGGAAGTGCCTCTGGAAATGCTGTAACAAACTCTATCCATCAACAACAACACAGAGGAAAGAGAGCTCCAGTCCAGTTAGGGGCTAACCCAACACACAACGTACAGCACTCTGGTCCAGTTAGGGACTAACCCAACACACAACGTACAGCACTCTGGTCCAGTTAGGGACTAACCCAACACACAACGTACAGCACTCTGGTCCAGTTAGGGGCTAACCCAACACACAACGTACAGCACTCTGGTCCAGTTAGGGACTAACCCAACACACAACGTACAGCACTCTGGTCCAGTTAGGGACTAACCCAACACACAACGTACAGCACTCTGGTCCAGTTGGGGCTAACCCAACACACAACGTACAGCACTCTGGTCCAGTTAGGGGCTAACCCAACACACAACGTACAGCACTCTGGTCCAGTTAGGGACTAACCCAACACACAACGTACAGCACTCTGGTCCAGTTAGGGACTAACCCAACACACAACGTACAGCACTCTGGTCCATTTACATTTACATTTAAGTCATTTAGCAGACGCTCTTATCCAGAGCGACTTACAAATTGGTGCATTCACCTTATGACATCCAGTGGAACAACCACTTTACAATAGTGCATCTAAATATTTTAAGGGGGGAGGGGGTGAGAAGGATTACTTTATCCTATCCTAGGTGTTCCTTAAAGAGGTGGGGTTTCAGGTGTCTCCGGAAGGTGGTGATTGACTCCGCTGTCCTGGCGTCGTGAGGGAGTTTGTTCCACCATTGGGGAGCCAGAGCAGCTTAGAACAGTTTTGACTGAGCTGAGCGGGAACTGTACTTCCTCAGTGGTAGGGAGGCGAGCAGGCCAGAGGTGGATGAACGCAGTGCCCTATGCTGTATTTGGGTGTAGGGCCTGATCAGAGCCTGGAGGTACTGAGGTGCCAGTTAGGGACCCCTCACAGCTCCGTAGGCAAGCACCATGGTCTTGTAGCGGATGCGAGCTTCAACTGGAAGCCAGTGGAGAGAGCGGAGGAGCGGGGTGACGTGAGAGAACTTGGGAAGGTTGAACACTAGACGGGCTGCGGCGTTCTGGATGAGTTGTAGGGGTTTAATGGCACAGGCAGGGAGCCCAGCCAACAGCAGTTGCAGTAATCCAGACGGGAGATGACAAGTGCCTGGATTAGGACCTGCGCCGCTTCCTGTGTGAGGCAGGGTCACTCTGCGGATGTTGTAGAGCATGAACCTACAGGAACGGGCCACCGCACTCTGATGTCCAGTTGAGAAACCCAGGATCACGCCAAGGTTCTTAGCGCTCTGGGAGGAGGACACAATGGAGTTGTCAACCGTGGTCCAGTTAGGGACTAACCCAACACACAACGTGCAGCACTCTGGTCCAGTTAGGGACTAACCCAACACACAACGTACAGCACTCTGGTCCAGTTAGGGACTAACCCAACACACAACGTACAGCACTCTGGTCCAGTTAGGGGCTAACCCAACACACAACATACAGCACTCTGGTCCAGTTAGGGGCTAACCCAACACACAACGTACAGCACTCTGGTCCAGTTAGGAGCTAACCCAACACACAACGTACAGCACTCTGGTCCAGTTAGGGGCTAACCCAACACACAACGTACAGCACTCTGGTCCAGTTAGGGGCTAACCCAACACACAACGTACAGCACTCTGGTCCAGTTAGGGGCTAACCCAACACACAACGTACAGCACTCTCAAATATACTAGGATCAGAGCGAGAGAGAGAGAGGGGGTTTGAAGGGCAACTCATGTAATGTTGATTTCTCTGAACCAAGATTCCCCTCTGCTACGGCAACTGACCTCCCCTGACTCTGATGATCCCGGTTGCCATGGCGACTGGCAAAACAAGTGGCACTCCTGATTTTTTTTTGGGGGGTTCCGAGGGGTAGAAATTAACGTCACCTTGAGCTCCCATATTGGCAAGAAATCAATAGACTTTTCCCCACATCGCATCGGTCCAGTCGGCTGTAACATATCAATCCATACGTGCACACACATTTCAGCGTAATCCCCTTCTCTGTGCTGAGAGAGAGAAAACGGCATAAGAAATAAAAGGAGCCCAGTCTTTTTGAACTCCTCTTTTTAAACCAATCTTTCTTTTGATACTCCGAGCTGAACACAGAGTGTGTGCCTGCCGTTCTGGAATGGAGTATTTGTGTTCATTTAGTTTTAAATTCATTTTCTCATTTCTCAGACAAGCCTTAAGCAGTGAGGGGAAAACTGAAGGAACGACGCTCTGTTCAGCCCAAGGGCCTCCAGAAGCCATATGGGTCCCCACTTTGATGGAGGCCTCGGCATCATTAAAGTAGAGACAAGCAATGGGTCAGAAACAGCTACACTCACTGGATTCACAGAGACGGACGGACGGACGGGCGGGGGGGGGGGGATACCATTTTGTAAGCTTTCTCCAATGTCTCATCAAAGACATGCCGAAAAGCCAGTGTTAAAATGAAGAGTAAGAGAGAAACAGACTGAAATATATAGCTGTGGGTTAACAGAAAGCATCAATTAATTATGTAACCCATTGCAGTTCGCTTCGAAAGTTCACTGTTCATGAAAAAAATGATGTCAGCTAGCGCTTCCTTTATGAGCATAATAAAAAATTATACTGTTGTACTTAAGATTTTTAATAGAGTGACTATGAACATTTAGGGAGACTGGCATATGTTCATATCAGGGAGAAGACCCGGCTGTCCAAACAGCTGTGTGAAAGACCACCTCTGATCTAAACTACCTCTGGTCCTCAAAGGTCAAGCCATATTTTTATAATAGCAGCCCAATGGCTAACTCTAAATCTGGCCATGAAGAAGGGGGAAGATGAGAGATGGAGAAGATCAAGTTAATAATACGGTATTGCACACTAATATTCACAGGCTGCACCTCCGTCACTCGGCCGCGTCGGCGCCATTGTTATCAGCGTTCCACAGACGCTGCAGCGTATTGATGTCAGACTGATGGTTAAACGCTCAGTCTTTCTGAGCGGGAGCTAATGACTGTTCCGTCGTCAACATTGCACCATAGTGGCCTGGAAATACAATGACATTGCTAAAGTCGAAAAATAATGAGTAGAAAACCAATTTGCCGTCGGGATGACGTCGTCAAGTTACTTTAGAAAGACTGCAATGTTGCCCTGAGTTGGTCAGAAATAGCTAGCAATGCTAACGTTACCTAGCTAAAATGTTGGTGGTCTCCCCTCCATCTTATCTAGCGAACTAAAGTTCTATTGCATCACAATGATGACGAAAGCTTGTCCTACTAATGATTTGCCTTCTTTTGAAATGTCATCGTGTTTCCAAGCCACAGTAATGCACTTTAATCTTCATCAGCACCTATTGAGACGGCTTCGATTAGAATGCTCAGATGGGCAAAACACTATTGTGACGAAGCGTGCAACCCATGAATAGGGTAGAATATGTGACTTCCATTTCCAAAGGAAATAGGTGCATTTGTGTGTGTGTGCGTGTGTAAGACTGTGTGTGTGTGTGTTTAATTGTGCATGTGGTGTGTGCTCATGTATCATGCATGTGTTTTCTGTATGTGTGTATGTGTTTGCATGTGTGTTTGAGTACGTGTGTGCGTGTGTGCCGCCAGTGTGTGTGGGTGGGTGGGTTGTTCTGTGTGTTCGTGTGCGTGTGTGTCTTGAGTGCTCCTGTTGTCAGTAGTGATTTCTGAAGGGTTGTCTGTGTTCCTCGGCCATGATGAGACCGTCTCTCTCTGACATGATCTGTTCTGTTAAGGTCAAGCCCTACAGAATGTCAGAGATGATGACACGCACTCACAGCCTTTATCTAATCCTTCCATTTTCCTTTTTCCTTCTCTGTCTCCCTCACTCCCCTCAGTCACTCACATAAACCACATAAACACACACACCTCCCCCCCTCCCCAAGTGTCATGGGTCTTGTGTCTGTGTGTGTGTCTGTGTGTGTGTCTGTCTGTTCGTCTGTATTTCTGTCTTGTCTGTTGCTGTGTGAATAACCTATGTAGGGAATCATCCTCATTCAGGGTACCATTTTGTAAGCAATTTTCCTATTTGTACATTTTTATTATTTTTATTTTATGATAATATGGCCTTAAAGAGAGAGTTCCCCCGAAATGACAAAATTACATATTGTTTTACTTACCCCATAAGTAGTCTATGGACAAGGTATGACAGCAATCCAAGCATTGGTTTAGTTTCAGTGGCACTTTCTTAGCAGTTTCCAAATGCTAACATTTTAGGATTTATGGTAGAAATCACATACAAATCCTGGTACCGATATTAGCCTTTTAAGCGCATCATGTTCAAATCATCTATATATGAATCTTTTGAGCTTCACAATCAATTTTAGATACTTTTGGATTATTTGAACATGATGCATGAAAAATGCTACAGTAGTATCGGTACCAGGACTTGAATGGGATTTGTGCCACAAATGCTAAAATGTTAGCATTTGGAAACCAGTGCCAAAGCATGGATTACTGTCCTACCTTGTCCATAGACAGGTTAAAGAAACCAATGTGTTATTTTGTCATGTGGGTGAACTATCCTTTCAAGAGAGTGGGATAGAAGTTTTGGAGGGAACTACTATAGTTTAAATCATAGTCAATTCAATTTAGATGAATTCAGATTCATTGTGATCACTATCTTTGTCAATGAATTAATTGACAAAGAATCAGTGTATTTATGTTTCCTTTTCACCTTTTCACAAATGGCATAGGGGATGTTTGAAAGAGAATGTAATTCTGTTATTTCTAAACGGAGTCAAATTTATTCAATTAAGCTGCCATGAGAAATACTGTTATTTACACTTCAGGAGATTATCTGGATTTAATTTCCAGTTTATTTTTATTTTTTTATAATTAACAAAAAGCACATGTGTTTTTAACTAAGCCTTTTATTATGCGCACAGTCGAACATGTCATCAGTTAATCTTCGTTTTTCCCCCCCACCTACGTTTCCCTTTTTTCCCCGCTCACTGTCTCCATAGTCAACACTTATTGAATTAATCATTCTCGGCAGATCAAACAACAAAACCTTTTCAATCAAGCCTTCTGGGTGACGGCGAGGTCTCGTCGACATTTGCTGATGTCTTGTTATGCACATTTCAGTCGGGAACGAAGCGAAACTTGTCAAACAACATATCCGACACACTTCATGAAATAAACCCTCTGTTTGGAATATTTTACATGGTTTCTTTTGCTAATAAAGCTAAACAAGGCTTGCCTTAGGATACTAGAAGTCTTCCCTCGTATCTATTCAAGCTGTCATTCTTCTCTCACCTCTGTGAATTGGGCACGGTATAGTGGGAAAATAACAAAGGAGATAGTAAGGAACGGAGGGAAATGGAGGATAATATAAAGAAGAGCAGCACTTGACGGTAACTGGTTGAGATTAACGCCTTAGGGGGTACAGCAGTGGCTGTGATTCGGATACGGCGCCCCCAGCTAAACGCTGAAGGCCGCCTTGCCTAGAGGAACCCACGTTCACCCACAGGCAGTCAAAAGTTGTTTTCTTTCTTACCAGCGCTTCCCACTTTCCTCTCTCCCCCTCTCTCTCCTCCCCACAGACACCTGTCATATCCAATGTCAAAACTCCAGAGAAAGGAAAAGACAACGCAAAGAATAAACAAAGGAAACATGCCTTTTTAAGACGGCACCCTGCATACAGATCTGTAATGGATCGGCTCTTGTAGAAGGCCTATATTTTACATCATCAGCTCTAACCCAATGCATACCCAATACATACCCAATGCATACCCAATACAAACCCACTGCTCCAGTGCATGGCCCAGATTTCTCAATGTAGCCTTTGTCAATGGGGCTCCCGAATGGCGCAGCGGTCTTAAACACTGTTTCTCAGCGGTTGAGGTGTCACTACAGACCGTGGTTTGATTCCAGGCTGTATCACAACCGCCGTGATTGGGAGTCCCATACGGCGGCGCACAATTGGCCCAGCGTCGTTAGGGTTTGGCTGGGGTAGGCCGTCATTGTAAAATAAAATTTGTTCTTAACTGACTTGCCTAGTTAAATAAAGGTCAAACGAATGGAGACCGATTAACGAGGGTTTGAAATGATTCTATGCACTTCCTTTTTTCTTTTCACTTTCTCTCTGTCTTTCTATCTCTACCTTTTTCTCTTTCTCTCTCTCTCTCTCTCTCTCTCTCTCTCTCTCTCTCTCTCTCTCTCTCTCTCTCTCTCTCTCTCTCTCTCTCTCTCTCTCTCTCTCTCTTTCTCAGGCCATCACTAACTGATATTGCAGTCATACTTTGTCAGAAGTGAAATATGTGATGTTCTATTCAAACAATTGCAGGTACACAAACAAAAGTAATGATTTAAATGTATTCGTGATTTTTAATAATGAATCTGTTCTCTAGTTGAAGTTGGACCGCTGGTTTTGACGTGATTGGACGCTTGGACGACCCTTGTGTTAGCCCAGGAGGTGGTGTCGTAGCCAATGGGGGGCAGAGGACAGCACAGAGAGTAATGCCTGTTACATGCCATCAGGTTCAAAATAAACATTTCATCCTTTTCCCCCTTGTTTCGCCTGTTGTGTTTTTCTCCATTTTAATTCCTTTTATTTGTTTGTTTGTTTGTCGACCTTGCCATGTCAGGTGACCTTCCTGCATCCACAACCGACAAAAAAGAAAACCCTGACGTTTCTGTTGGTCCTTGAGAAAAAAAGAGGAAACAAATGCCCTCAGATACATTTACTCAGAAATAAGTGTGCCTTGAACGCCCGTGCCTGTCCAGGTCCCCAGCCACCATTGCCAAAGAAGTGTCAGCGGTGTCGTGACAACTTCAGCAACTGCAGTGTGAGATGTGACCCCTGGCCGGAGAGGGGGGGGCTTTGTCCCCCCAACCACCCTGGATTCTGACAGATGTCATATACCTCCTCCATAGGCGCCTTCTGTTTCCTGCTCACCTTTCTCCATCCTGCAGCGTTAGGTCTCCTGTCGTTGCCGCGTCAAAGCCTCTCCCAGCACACACACACACACACACACACACACACACACACACACACACACACACACACACACACACACACACACACACACACACACACACACACACACACACACACACACACACACACACACACACACACACACACACACACACACACACACACATACGTCCCTGCTCAGGTGCTGCAGACACTTAGAGCTACACAAATTAGAGATGGGACGGAAAAAACAATAATGATGAATTCATTTGCCTTGGGTTACAATGACGAGGAAGTCCTTGGGAAGGGGAGGAAAGGCGGGCCTTCGCTGCAGTGCGAGTTCAATTGTTTGCTGTAATAGAGTCCATATTTGTGTCTCTTTTGTCTAACGCTCTGTGTGAATCTCTCTCGAGGCAAGGCTGGCGCGCCATGCTCGCTCAAATCTGTTATTCAAAACCTCTGAGAGATGATTATGCTCTCATAGTATTAATCGAAGGATTCCTTTCTGAGGGAGATTGTCTGGTATTTAAGCATACCTCTGGTTCTACCAAGTGTTTGCTCTGATATTGCTCAACATCCATGACAGTGACACCACTCCTTGACAGTCTTGAAGAACTCCCACCGAATGAGATTCTGTCGTGTTACATTGTGTTACGCTATTGCCTGAGTACGTCAATGGCCCACTACATGAATAGCAGACACGACAAACCGTAACACCTAATGGGATTAGATTTCCATAAGCATTTTGCTTGGCCGCCCCGTAGGTGATTGTGTATGACTGAGCCAAATACACTGTTGGATGGAACATGCACTCTAAATCTGATCATAGGCGGAGATGTTGTTCACTTCTCACACCAGAACGACACACTGCTGGTGTAAACAGAGGGACTCTGGGAGTAATCCATCAATCAAAGTGACGGCACGGTGGAGTGATGGATATTGTAATCTCCGTGTTATATACAGGTGCAAGGGATGGATGGGTGACGATTAATGGACGAGACTGTTTCCGCTCACATCTTTGTCCACACAGCTTGGCTCCGGGTACGGCGAAGAAGACGAAGAAGAACGACAAAAAAAAGAAGAAGAACCAGAACAATAACAAGAAGAAGACAGCTGGCAGCCTACAGAGTACTTTTTGTATTGGCTGTAGCTGTGCTGTGCATGCTACTTTCTTTAATACCTCATATGAGAAAGTTGAGACAACATGTGAGTCCCGAGGTGATGTAGATGTTAGCACAACGATGTCTTCTCTCTTCTGGGATCTACAACAAGTAGTCATTTCTTGACAACCCTCAGCATCCCTGCCTCACCTCATTTTCACGCAACCTGTTTGTTTCTCACAGTCTGTCGTTGCTATCACCTCCATAATTATCCCTTTGTTTTTACTTCACTTCAAACTTCTTTCACCACGATTTACCACAAAACATCACCCTCTTCAGGCAAAGTCTTAAGGTCCAATTTCCAGTAGTTGAATTAAACCAAAAACTTCCAGATCAATTCTGTCCCCCTCCCATTGGTTCCTCATGTGTTTTCAAAGGATCAGGGAGGCAATATCTGAAGAACTTCTGAGCTAGCGTATGATGCTAGCAGCTTTGGCTCCTGCAGTAGCTACCATGCCTGTTGGTCCCAGTTTTTGTCATAAAACCGTGTGGTTGTCCACGTGTCCTTTAAATCAACATCTCTTTCCTTCCTCTCGCCAGTGCCTTCAATCCCCGACATACCGTAGCTACAGTTAAACGGTTTCACTTCGCTAATTGGCCGATGTCAACGCTGACACGATGGTAAACAAACTGAAACAAACGCAAGCTCATTAGACTGATCAGAGGAGAGGGAGAAAAAGAGATGTTAAGAGGAAAAAAAAAATATTTTCTGCTTTGAACGTTCTTCTTTTCTAAATGTAGCTAGCCTATCTTGTTCATTGAGTAGGGGAGAGACAGAACTACGTCTTTACCCTCATCTTTGATGGGACCCGACAGAAGGGGTTCCATTGCATTTTTTTGTTATATATAGGCAAGGCAGTACTTATCTTGTGCTTTCCAGTCCACCTCTTCACCATTGACATTGAACATATAGTTATCATCCAGGGGTTTGAGGATTTGTTTTTCATGACACCAAACACTTTAGCATGAAATCTCTCTTCTTCTCTGTCCTTCTCGCTATCTCACGTTTATCTCGCTCTCTCTCTTTCTCACTATTTCCCTCCCTGTCGGCGCTTGTCCCCCATTGGGCATCTGTCATACCATGTTTATGGTCCCTTTTGCTTTTGTGTCCTGACGACCACTGTCACCGGGAGGCTCCCATTACCGATGCGACCTGATGAACGATGTCACCCAGATGCCTCGCTGCTGACACCCCGGCGTCCTTGGCTGCAGTGACGTTTGGCGGGTAAAGAATGGGGACAGGGGGACCTGGTGTTTGGGCTAACTGAGGACCTGTCCGTCATTCGCATGGGGTGGGATGGACTGGGTGTTTCGACCTTTACGTCTGCAGTGGAGAGACACCGACCAATGAAACTGGGATGCTGTCGTCCGGCACGGTGTGCTGATAATATCATCCATCCACTGTATGAATACTTACTGCCCTTGACTTTCGCCTGCACACGTGACATCCGGCTCAATGATCGTAGGCTAGCCTTTCCTGACTGTACAGGTTGCACTGCGTTGTTACGTGGCTCAGGTTTGCTACTTTGTATATTGCCACCAACATCAGATACATTTGGATACGTTTTGTTTTCTCTACCACTCATATCGTATGACCAATATGTATTTGACTGGTTTGTGGTATTGAAATGCAATCTGAAAGCGTATTTAATAGACATATAGTACGTTTACAGGCACCTGGATGTTTTTCATTCATTGGAATAAATACATTGATTTGGAACATGTAAAATAACATGCGGGTTTAATCAATACATTAATTTATAGTATAATATTAAAGGAACATTCGGCCTGTACAAAAATAGAACCGCATTCAATCAGTCAGGCCTCCCTTTCGGCATCTTCCGCCCCCCTCTCTCGGCACCATCCCCTCCTCTCTCTCGGCACCATCCCCTCCTCTCGGCACCATTCTCTCCTCTCTCGGCTCCATCCCTTCCTCTCTCTCGGCACCATCCCCTCCTCTCTCTCGGCACCATCCCCTCCTCTCTCTCGGCACCATCCCCTCCTCTCTCTCGGCACCATCCCCTCCTCTCTCTCGGCTCTCTTTTTCTCTCCAACTCTGTGAATGTCTTCACTGGGCAGTGGAGCCGCTGATGAGTTCTTAAGCAGATCACACTGATAATTGTATTTCCGTCAGCTGTGCGAAAGCTGTCCGTGGAGGGAGGGTGACTGCCAGCGCACTGAAGAGCTACTTGTGTCGTCGCCGTGTCTCCCTGTTAACCCCCCCCCCACTGTAAAACCCCAATCACCAGGGATGCTTACTGTCTTCAGCCTCAAATTACTCAATCAGGAGGACACATTTATGGATGACACCTTTATTATAATTAATCAGGGGAACTTGATTAAGAAAGGAATTCCTCCTCCTCAGTGAGACTTGAGTGGCCCGGCTGCATATTCTAATTTATGTCCCACTGAGTCCTTGTGACCCTGACAGACCGACAGATTGCCAGCAGTACTGATACATGCACACCCACACACTGCTACCCTACACTCTTCGAAAACAAGGTGCTATTTAGAACCTAAAAGGTTTCTTTGGCTGTCTCAATAGAACCCTTTGAAGAACCATTTTTGGTTCCAGGTAGAACCCTGTTGGTTCCAGGTAGAACCCTATTGGGCTCCATGTAAAAACCCTTTCCCCAGAGGGTTCTTCATGGAACCCAAAAGAGTTCTACCTGGAACCAAAAAAGGGTTCCCCTATTTTCTAAAAGTGAACCATAAAAAAATGGAGAAATGCAAAATAATGACATTAGTATGGAAAACGCTCACAAGAGAAACCTTGTGTTCATATTTCTATGCAATACAAAATGAGCAAAAGTAATATATTATAATATATTTTGTTAAATAAAACCACCAGGTAAAAAGTATTGGAAAGCCACCTGTTTTTACCTGAACTTACAGTGTGTGCATTGACTAATGCAGTGATGGTGATTGAGGGGTCTGAGTGACTCTTTGTGACTGAAAGTGGACCTGAGCCATGACAGACTTAGCCACTAAGGCACCAGCTTATACCAGACCACACCGAATGATGTCTATGTTAGGTGTTCTAGTATGGGAACAGGGACAGGAGAGTCTAAAGTAACACGGTTGATTGAATACCCAGCTGATCAAATTGATTTGATGTATTACAACACTGGCATTTCACTAAACTGTTGACAGTATTTTCCATGTATTCTTATAATCAACAATTATATGGTTCAATTGAATTGAAAGCAAAGCTGTAAAAAGGTCACAGATCCCATTTTGGGCGTGTTATGCACAAAGCACAGACCTCTGACAAACCAAGTATCACATCTATTCATGACTTGCACTTTTGGACATTTATTTTGGAATTTAACTTTTCTCATATACATTTTTGTGGTTGTTTCATGTTTGCCATATTATAACCTTTTCAATTTTATGTTTAGAGTTTCAGGGCTATACTCAGGTTAAAGACGGATGCAATATACTGGATCTCCAAAGCCCTAAAGATAGTCTAAGCAATAAAAAAAATTAAACAATAACTAATATTTTCAAACTACCGTTGAGAAACGCGACACTTTTCCAAAACATGTTTGTCACTCCACCAACTTTTGTCATGTACCTCAGAACTACAACAGGTATGTGTCTATATGATTTGTTAAGAGCCTGCTAACAGCTACAAGCCAATTAAATCAAATGTGTTGTTTTCTCCAGGTTGTCTTGTGCTGTAATTGGACTGTGAATGTGCACTAATCATGGCTGCTACAGGTGGGCCCCGGAGGACCAGAGTGAGGCCTCGGCTGGTAATTGAAGACAGATACACATTGACAGTCCGTACGTCTAGCCAGAGTATGCACGCTACTGTACTCGAGCACGGTAAATTCAAGTGAACATTCATTTGTGTCACCTCTCTCACCGTTCTGTGACTAGCGTGTGAGAGTGTGCTCTTGCAGTGGAATGACTGAGTGAACAATCCGTTTTACGAGCGGTAAAGTGCATCTGCCTTTAACAATAGCTTTCGGGTTGCTCACCTTCATCCACGCTGTACAGTGACGCTGTTATCAAACACTTACAAGGATGGGCGCAGAGATGGATCACTTCATCTCTATATTTCACACAGGAGTAGAAATCAAAGAGGACCTCAAATGTTTTTAAAATACCAAAGATAGTAAGAACCAATCTACAGAAATACACTGCATGCATTACACAGACCACTATTCTATTGGAACACATATGGGTGTGTGTGTGTGTGTGTGTGTGAGACACACTGGTGCAGGTTCAAATGGCTTCAGGCTGGTGGGTATGTTTTGATTTCCTGAGCTGCCTGCCTGGTGAAGGTAGCAGCTTTGCATGCTGGGGTCACACCTGTAACGTGTTTCACACTGAGATCTTTTCTGAGTGGCCACCTGGAGGAGGATATTGCATGTCCACAGTGCATGAGCACACGGGCGTCCCTCCGCGGTGGAAACAGGTGTTTGTTTGATACATAACGTATTGCCTTAGAAGGGTTTTTTGATGACCTTTTCTCACTTCTAAAAAAAAAATGAATTAAAAAAAAAGGCCACAGAGTAACACCCACCTTAACTTGTAAATAGATTTAGTATGTAAGATAAGGCATTTCTCCATGACAATTGTATCCCACCTGGTAACTCATCTACCCTCACCTCTAATGTGAGGGTAGATAACATGATACTTAGCTTAAAAGGGTTCTATATTTAAATTATTTAAAAAAGTGTATTAGCTTAAGAGAATCCAAAATGTCAAGTGGAACCTTATCCTCACGGTAACAAAAAAAACAAGAAAACCGTAGGCCTACCTCAGAAGGCATTACACAATACATTCAATATAAGTGGGTTCTGCTTGTTGTGGGACAAACCAATGGGATTTTCAACCCCAAGTTCTGGTTAGCTGGACTCATTTTTTTATTATGTGCAGCTTGGGGCATGTGAATGGAAAGATGTTTCTGTCAGCCACAAACATGCTATAAAATACCAAGCACACCTGATGCTGCATTCAGTTCTGACAAGTATATACACAGACTTTACAACAAAACACGTTTCATTTTTTAATCAAGAATGTAAGATAATTTATTCTAGATATTTGAATGTTAATTACACATCATACATTGCAAATACTTCTCAAAATGTACTATTTTAAAACCTACTGTACATCTACAATACATTGTATTTCTGTTGATTTTGAAGTTAATGTATTAATTATATGAATGCGTAATCTGTTGTGTATGTGTGAGGGACTAAATGAGTCAATTGCTCTGGGCATGCTGAGGCATATATTCCAAAAGTATGACAGAGGTTTAAACTGGTAACACTTAATGTGATCATTATGCAATATTGTCCTCAGATGCTTTGTTTCCTGCTAAACAGAGGGACAAGTTCAGCTGATATGCTGGTACATTGTCTGAAGTGCAGTAATCATGCATAAGCTGTGGACAGTCAATGCAGCCACTGGTCTAGTTACTGTAAATACAAATTTTAATAGGATTACATTTTAGTTAGCTTTAGTCTTGAGCACAGAGCAATTAAACAAGTGTGTGTGTGTGTGTGTGTGTGTGTGTGTGTGTGTGTGTGATAGCATGAGAATGAGGGAGGCATTTGATCTAGAGGGGTACAGTATTATTTTCTTGAGATAACCTTCTGTTACACCAGCAATCTTCACTCTACAAGTATGATCACCGTTCATTCGGACTTTGGCTTTGCTTTATTCAATACAATCATCAAAACATAAAGGAACTGTCTCGAACAGAACATTTTAGTAATATCAAAATAGATTCAGGTGAAATAAACTGTTCAAAAAATATATTCAACTCAAGAGTACTGTAGATTGTCACAGTTTGGGTAATTTGCCTTCAACATATGTACTTGCATAGTTCATTTCATTATACATACATACATTTGATTTGTTTGAGGATTCCAGTGCATTCACATCAAGGCAAATCACAGTTTGCTGTCCAGTGAGGGTGGAGTCACCTCAACCACCACCTTTCCAACATTTTTCCCAGCATACATGTAGTCCACAGCCCTAAAGACGGACTCTAGCCCCACAAAACGGCCCTCGGGGGCCATGTCCCCACAGTCCACTTCACACACCAGCTTCCCTTTAGCAAACATCTGCATCATGCTTCCCATCGCCTCCTTGTAGTCAGACAGGAAGTGAGGTAGGAAGAACCCCCTCACACTGGCTGACTTCTGGAGCAGCTTCACGGGCAGAGTCCCTCCTTTAACAGTTGGGACCCCTGATGCCGTTTGGTACCCTGAGATGAACCCGATCACGATCAGCCTGCCCTTATTGGCCAGATTGTTGACCGCCATGTCAAAGATTCTGCCGCCTATGGACTCGTAGACTACGTCCAGGCCTTGTGGGTACTCTTTGCGCAGCGTGGCGCTCAGGTCCTCGGACGTGTAGTTGATGGGCCTGTCGCAGCCAATGGTCTTTAAGAAGCCAGCCTTCTCATTGGAGGAGCAGGTGCCCACAACATGGCAGCCGGCCTGTTTGGCAAACTGCACGGCGAACTGGCCCGTGCCACCGGCAGCGGCTGTCACCAGCACTGTCTCGCCCTTCACCAGGTCGCCAAGCCGCTTCATGGCGATATAAGCCGTGGCACCGCTTAACAGCAGGGTGAGGAACTCTGGCTTCACCGCGGGTACGGGTACGGTCTTGATCATGGGTATCACCGTGTACTCTGCAAAGGCCCCATCAGCAAAGTAGGCCACGGTGTCGCCAACGGTGTAGCGGGCGCTGGCACTCAGGCCGAGTCCGACCACCTCGCCAATGCCCTCGAACCCGGAGTCAAACGGTGGCTTCACCGTAGGGTCGTAGCGGCCTGCTGAGTAGTTGATGTCCGAGGCATTGATTCCAACAAATCTGCATGGAATGGAACAGAGAACAAAATACAAGTGAATGATTAACAATTGTTACCTAGCATTCAAATCAATTCATGTTGGTACAAGATTTTGATGATAACATGATAATAGTTAGTTATAATAAAATAAAGAGGTGCACTTCAGAATGCCTACAGTAATGTCTGCGAAGGTCAAGATTTCACTTCTATTCCCTAGAAAACCTCTGCGACACCGTTCGGGAAGGAAACATTGGTTTGTTTTGGCAATGATTCCATTTGGTCTTGAAAAAACACCCACCCGAAACACATTGCATGATGTCATGAGTCATTGTCTTGAGAGACACACAAGAACAAACTGCACTTTTAAATCTTGTATATTTCTTTACCTCGACATGAAAAAAATGACTGTTTTCATCTCAGTTGATGACATGGAGAAAAAGAAAATCCTTGTGTGAAACAAATGTATAAATAAATCATTGTCTATCCTCCAGAAGAAAGCTTGTTGCGACTCATCATTGTGCATGTCACATTTGCATTTTTAGCACTTAAAATGTACCAGCCAGGTTTAGTTACAAATAAATGGCTCCAATTAAATATAGGAAAACATCTAGTTTCACTATACTTTCCAAGTCACTTTTTCTTTGCAGCCCTTCTGAATTTTTTCTTCAAAACCAGTAAATATTGTAACCTGAATCTCTCATAATGGACCAACAGAACTGAAACACCATGCATTACAGAAGAGCCAGTTCAAACTGGGATCTCTAGTCAGGATTGGGCCTGATATTCTTAAAGATGCTGGATTTTTAAAAATGTGAACATTTGAATGCACAATCATCTCGGCCTCTGAAACATATCAATGCATATCTCAATTTAATCTCAACATGTGTCACATTCGGGTTAATAATGCATAAAAGAAAAGAAAAAAACAAACATTTTCCTGATAAACATTGCATTGTGAACCAAAGCATTGCAGAGGCCAACAAGTGGCCCAGCCATGTCCATGTCCGTAGACATGCCACACAACTACAATAACGTTCTAAATCCTTTATCTACACCAATACATCATCTGATATTGCATTTCACTATCACTTAATGGTTTGTCTTTTGTGCAATTACCTTAGCAGTGGCGCTGACCCACTCAATTTTCTAAACAAAGCTCGTTTCACCTGTGGTTTACAGCTGTGTGATTTTTATATTATAGCCCACGCTATCTAATTCCTAAAGTCCAGCCTAATTCATGGGTAAATCACAGTTCAAAAGGTCAAGGGTCATCAATAGCTTATAGAAATGATCATAGGCTATATGTGCAATTAAATGACCGTGGACTACAGTGTTGCGCAACTGTCTTCCCACCCCAGATAATTTAACCAAGCAGACTTTTATACAAGGCCTAAATGCGACATCACAGACATATCTGCTAATTTCGAGCTCTGCATTGAGACCATAGAATTGGCCTTTCTGGTGTAGTTATTAACAAATAAATAATAACCCAGATCAAGAAATAGGCCTTGATAACTAGGCCCTTCTTGTTTTTTTTTTCTTCAGTTGAAGGTGCCCGTGAAGCCTAGTTGTTAGCTAATAGCTAAATGTTGTAATTGTCCAGGCCAACTTATATGATGGGGATTCATTACAGACAACAAACAAAGAATTGCAAAAAAAAGAAGTATAAGGGCATAGGCCTACATGAAATTATAGAACAATACGTGATACCATACTTTTCAATCTATTTCAATCTACAATTCAAGGTTTCGGGTGGGGGAGAATAACCTACCACTGCATCAACAGTTATTTCCTTTTCCCAAGATCAGAGATAGGCTACCTCTCCATGGCAAATTTTATATACAATTCAAAATTCCACATTTTCAAGTTATAAATGCGAGATATTTTTTAAATTCCCTAAATTACGCATACACAATTAAGCACACAAAACAAATCCTGTGAAAAAGGTTTAGGCTACATATGACAATTTCTGTAAATGTTCAAAGCTATTTGATCTTTTGATAATGCTACTATGTCCTTGGTCTCTAAATCCATAATGCAAGACCCTCCCTTCATTTCACTGATCAAATGCGCTCTAATAGGCTACACCAGCATTGACCCGCATTTTAATATCTCCTCGACTTGTATTGTAGTAAATAACCGGTTAGATTAAGTAGCCTACATTGCTGCTCTGTTACTGTACCCGAATGTAATCAACATTTGTAAATATCTGGCTTTGAACCGGACAGACACATATTGAGTCTTATGCATTGGTTTTATGCAGCGGAAAATGATGATCCTGCCGCAGCCCCAATGCCATGCAAAGCTGTTTCTCCATCTCCTCATCTATTCGTGAGAGTCTTTACACCCCCCCCCCATGACTTTCTGTTTGCAGGTTTGTGACGTAAGGAGACAGGACAGAGCGAGATGCCGAGATGGATTGATAGACAAATGTAGGGGCGGAACTTGGAAATATTCCTCACCTATTTTGCTCGCTCCTGAAATGGTCGCGAGTGGGCTACTATAATCGATGGGGATGGATAATCGATTCTAACCGAGGTAAGAGACCCTTTCACAACTTGAAAAAAATACCAAATAGTTTATCAAAGATATTGGCTCCAAAATGTGCCCCATATTGGAATGGTCTATACATAGGCTACGCATACGCGGAAAATGGGAACCTATCCAATTTCTAACCAAAACTTACCGATTTCTGACAAGCAAGTCCCCGTCGCCAGGTGTCGGGACTGGAACAGTTTGTAAGGCAACGGCGTCTCTGAAATTCTGGCTGAGCTTCGTTACGACCAGCTTTTTCATGGAGCTCGGTATCGAAGAACCTTTAAAATCCATGAACTGCGTGGAGTATGACAAATCTACAATGAAGCGGCGCGATATAAAATGAACTCTGGAAAGTGCATCGGTTCCTCTGCACACCCCGCCGATTATCGAAAACACTCTCCTACCGTTTCTCAACAAAAAAGAGGTGGACATTGCACCAGGGAGGGACTATGTGACAAAGTTCACGGGCACTGGCTGTGCGTTGATATCAATATGTTTATCGTTAGCCTATGCTAGGCTTTCTTCACGTAGCAGGGTAGGCCACGCCGATGCAATGCGATAATAATATTAGCCGCGCGTTTTTTTGTTTTGTTTGTTGTCGCATAAAATCGACACGCAATAACGTGCTTTTGCAATGTTTGCTTTGATGATCACTAGGCTATAGCACGGCGCAACCTTGTAGCGGCAGCCAAACTCCTACTGTAGCGGCGTGTCTCCTTTTGAGTCCCTCCCCTTCCGGGACATGACACACTTCCTCGTAAGGTGAAACATATCAATCGTAGTCTCAAACATATCCTCAACGATTGTACACAAAAAGCCAAAGAGTTGCCAACACAGCCAGTGCCGACCACCACCATTCAGGTATTAACAAGCACCGTTAGTAGGCTATTACCTGAAGAAATATAGTTTCTCCCCAAGCATGCGTAAATGTTGGCGCTCTCGCACTAGGAAACTTCATCCCGAATGTTTCCAACAAATAAGTCCAAAACATTGCCATGTTGGGTTTGACATAGGATCGCACATGTCAGGCAAAATAAAGTTAGTGTGAGTTTGTCACATGAGGATGATGATGACTCATGATTAGCCTAGTTATGGTAATATAGCCTAACCTAGGAATAGCTTTGTAGTAATTGACTAATTGCCATAATAACATTATGCAGGAAGTTTATGGACCAATATTTCAAAGCAACAATTTGATATTTAGCCTACTGATGCAAGCTTTCCTTTGTCAGTCATTTCAATTTGAAGCGGAGGAAAAAACAAGACAATTAAAAAGATTGACAGGTGGGCTCTACTGTCAGGGTGACGCTTGTAGCGCGAGGGGAGGAGTGAAAATGAAGCAGGAAAAGCCACTCGATGCGTCTGTCTATCAGTTGAGACTGTCTGAAACGCGTCGAGATTCCCTGCGTTTCATTTTTTTTCCGGAGGAGCAGACGAGACCTCGGTTCACTCCCCTGGAGTTTACAGAAGGAACATTCTCTCCGGCGAGGGTGGATGCCTGCATCTTGTTTGTTTCTCTTTAGTCGCAGGCTCCCCACCACATCAACCACCTGCATATTCCTTGATCGGCGGCTGATAATAGTCATTTTAACGACTAGAAATGTAAGTAGAAGCCCGTACCACCCCGACTCAAACTAGAGAGGGGAGAAAAGTATCCGCTGACGGCGAGGCTTTGGTCGGAATAGGTGGCGTGGTGACGGACTGACATTAACCATCTAATGCCTGTCTATTTTCTCTCAATTCTGTTTTGTTTCAGATCTGAGCTTGAAGAAGCGCAGCCTTCCCACGGAAATACATTGTGTTCGCTCACACTGGACTTATTCGTTTACCATCAGAGTTGATTTATTTTGGAGTGAAGACGATACAAAGTAGCCACAACACCGCCATATAGCCCCATATGGCAGCAGGGGAGTGACTGAAACTTGGCTTCGATGTCTGCCTCTTTTTTTTCTGACACACAGAGATGAGGGAAGATGGTATTTGATAGACATGTTATGAGCTGGCGAAATTCGTGCGTCGTTTTTTTTCCCGTTTGTCCTTTATCTCCTGTCATTTGTTTCTATTCCTAGGCCTTAAGGACATATTTAGTTACATTGTGGCCGTTTCAGGTTGTCTGGCATAAGCCCACAATTACAAAAGAAACGAACCATTCTAATAGAAAAAAACTGTTTACGGTTATTTCCCGAAAAAAAAAGCGAGGGGATGGTTTTTCTCCACTGACAGACTTATTGTTTTGATCCCTGCATGAAAAGTACCGTGGACCGTGACGGTCACTATGCCGAGGAGAAAGCAGCAAGAGCCCAGGCGATCAGCAGGTAAGCACCAGCGCACACAGAAGTTCATTTTCACCGTCTCTTACTAAATGGAGATACAATGTCGGACTTTTTTTTTCTCTCATCTTAATTCACTAAATGTTTTATTTTTTCAATTTCCCATTTCTCGTGTTATATATACGCAATAGCCTAAAAATAAGTTTGACTTTCAACACATCTTCATTTGTTGACCATTATTGTTTTCTGTTTTGCCATATGATTTCTGTCAACGATAGGCCTGACGTGTTATTAGCTTGCCAGAAAAGTCGACTACTTGGGGAGCTAGATAAACGAAACGTTAGAGATATAGTTTCCATTTGGGGTTCATTGCAGTGTTAAAGAGCGAGTAATAATGAATAATTCACTTCGGAAGAGAGGGAGAAAAAAAACTGTCCCAGAGCCGGTTTTGTTTCTTTTCGGTTTTATTTGAGGATTGCCGTCATTGATTTGATGCGTGATTGATCGCCTGTCATGTGGCAGCCTTTGATCTATTCATCCCTGATAAACATCAGTATATCTCTCCATGGAGACACGCATGCTCCTTACCGGATTTAGCCACTCAAAGGACAACCCTAACCCTGTTGTCTAAAAAAATAAAAAAGACAAAAAAAAAGTCGTTAAAAGGAGGGGAATCCTTCTTTCTTTAATATTTTCTAGAGAAAATACTAGAGGGAAGAATGAAAGAGGGAGGAGGTAGAAGTGTTTTGAGGATCACAGAAAGGGCTAAATCCTAATTAATTCGGGCACCTGAACCAGCCTACCACCAGTAGCCCCCTAGGTCTCCGTTAAAGACCCAGAGATTTGCACTTCTTATCCAAATACACACCTTCTCCTCTCTTCCTACAGAGCACTTTACCAATGCAGCCCATGTCTACCATCCACAGGACCGTGGTGTTTACTATCTGACAACCACCGATAAACCACATGTCGAGGTGGAGGTCTAGTGGTTTGGATTTTTGACTCTCTTCTCTTTTTCAAGCCGACTTTAAAACAAATGTAAATGAGTGACAGGGATTTCTACCTCTGTGCTAATGAGGCGCAGCCTTTGAAGTTAGGCATTAACAAGTGGAGTGAACAAAAGACAGTCATGGAATTTTAAAGAGATTCTGAAATATGAGGTGTAAAGCGGACCGAACAGGAGGGCCGGGCAGCGAAGACTTTGAACTCGGCAGGTTTATCATTTTAAATAGGCGCCAAGCGATGGGGAGTCAGTGTGGATTGACTGTGAATAGTATTCAACGAGTACTTCTCTCTACAGCTCATCCGCTTCTGACGCACGGTGTTGAATAGCCGTCTTATGCTTTATACTCACTGTTTGAGTCGCATCTGATTAGTCTCTTGTGTTGTATCACATCAACAAACAAACAAACAAAAAGCTGGGTATCAGGCTATAGGATGGTTCCGAACAGGTCTTACATGAAAACATGCCATCACCTTGACCCCTCCACATGGTCCTATCGATCCGCTTGACTGTCATTGACCGGCTTATACATCATGGCCTTTAATGGCCAATCACAACTTGGCAGACGGGAGTGTTACCATTCTGTCATGATCGTGACAGTTTTTTTTTTTGGAAGTAACAGCACCCTCCAACCCTCCCCTTTAACATTTAACACAAATACAGACACACATTCAGCTAAAGCATGATGGTCCAGTGTTTCAATGCTAGCTAGTAGCTACTGAACCATGCCTGGTACTCTGAAGCCTACGAGGAAATAGAGAGGGAGAGCCAAGGGGGATATCGCCATGGTAATGCCATGGTAATAGAGGTTTAGAGAATGAGTACTCGAGCGACCATCGGGAAAAGAGGTTGTTGTGAGTTATATTTTCACTGAGAGGGTAAACCAGGTTCAACCAAAACAAATGTGGAACCCCAGGGGTACAGGACTGGAGCTTTAGAGGAGAATGGAACGGAGCACCACAAGGAGACATGTCTGGACAAATTTTATACACACAATATATAGTATTGGGCACCCTTTTCACTCGTTTTAGGGAGGTAGAATAGAGTGACATTTAATATAGGGCCTTTTTACTTTCTGTGTGTGTGCGTGTTGTTTGTGTGTGTGTGTGTCTTGTGTGTGTGAACGTTTTAACGGTTATAATGGCACCATAACCATACAAAAGGCCTTTTCCATATATACAGTATACGTAGTGTCATGGGAAAGCCATGATATCTACTCTTCTTTCAGATATCCTGTCATTTACGGTTAAGACAAGCTACGGTTCATCTCCTGCAGTGTATTTAAGGCAGTTGGTAAGAGTGTGTGTGTGTGTTACACAGCACTGTGTGTTGCTTCATTTCAGGCCTCATTTTGTCCCTGAATATCAGTTTCAGTCGAGGGTGATGAGGACAGGAGCGACGTAAAAAACAAAAACAAACTAAAAGAGAAGAGAAGAGCGACGTTGTCTTTCATTAAATTGGGGGCTGTGTGTCTCAGCCAGTCAGAGCTAGTAGTCTGGGGAGAAAAAAACATCTCTTTCCCAGGGATAGAGGCTTCTTCATTATCCGAGAGAAAAGGTAAGGTTGCTTATCTTGGCTTCATTAGAGAAAGCCCCTAATTATCTGTAAACCTGATGGATTTGTGACGGGCCCTGACGATTAATGCTGACAAATTCAGTAAGGTGTCAAGTCCGCAGCTGCCTTGATGTAATCAAGTTGATATTATACAGTCCCCGTAGCCCCTAGTGCAGTGTCAACTCAATTTGCTCGTGCAGGTGACAAATGGACTTTGCTACCTGACTAATCATGTCGGAGGAGACGATGCCTCTTAATGACCTCCCTAATCCTCCGCCTTTAACGACATAATAAAAGTCCAGACACACCGAACCACGATCAGCTGCGTCGTAACACTCCTGCATGTGCAATGTTTATGTTTCCCTTTTATATATTATAATAACCGCAGTTGTCTTTCGTAATCGTTACTGTGCGTAAGAAGACAATTGTACACCTCAAAATAGCTACGTGTTTTTGTAAATGTTTTTAACGCGGGAGTTGTAGCTGCTTTTTCCAGAACATTCTTTTTTTTTGGGGGGGGGGCTATTTCTTTTTCTCACAACATTCTGGTCAGTGTAATATGAAATAATAATAATCTGATAATATGTTTATGCAACAAAATTCTAGCATACAAAGTATAGCTTTTATTTGCTAGGCGTTTTCATTTGATGGTATATTTTGTTAACATTTTGATGCAGCGCATTGAGGGACACACACACACACACACCTTTTCACATCTTCACATCTTAACCACATTGCTTAGTCTCAATGTGTGGAAAATGTATCTCTCCCTCTCTTGTGTTTTAGGGGGCATTCTAGAAACCTGGTATAAAAAAATCTCCCAGTGTATTTCTAGTGATTTAAGAAGCCCAGTGCCCTGGGATTAATGGTTTAGCATGCCCGGGGTAGCTAAGATTACACAGCGACCTTTGTGCTCTAACTAGACGATGCTGTTACATGATATTCTGCGCTCGAAAGAATCAGCAATGCCGAGATTTATGTGGCCCGCTCTTAGATCAACGGCCTGAGGAGGACCATCTTCCACAAGGTCTACCCCCCCCCCCCCCCCATTTTATTTCCCTGTAGTCGTCTGCCTAAAATATCTTGGGGAGTAATCTGAAAAATGATATTAGCACCGGTAAAAAATTCTAATCTGGAAGCCGGAGAACGTAAAGATTTGTTTTTGGAGGTGCGTGCAAATGTAGTGGGCAATTTAGTCAAGGTCAAGGGAATGTTAAGCGATAAATGTTTCACACGCTCTCTCTGTCGTCGACTGAGACGTCAACGCTTGTTGCCGTTAGAATTGTGTGTTTTTGTGTACATCTAACAATTCTAAGGAAATGTGAATATGACATTTGTGAGTGCAAAGATGGGCCTCTGGATGGGAACGTGTGTGTGTGTGTGTGTTTTGATGGAATAAATGCTGATACCAAGAGTAGTCGTTGTAGCACTCTAGTGTCTCCTTTCTGTTGGGCCCTGCGTCTCTAGTATGTGAGAGGGCAGTACATTGACACTCTGTTTACCATATGAGTAACACAAGGACTCCAAGCTAACTAGGACACACAAGCGTCAAACACGTATCACTAATGTACAGTGATATACAGTAGGGGTGGGGGGGGTTCTGTGCTGTGTGTGTGTAACAGTTCCCTGAGTGTGTGTTTGGCGGTCAGGCTCTCTTCTCTCTGTTTCATCAGAGGTTACTTTAATTGGAGCGCCTGTGTCGTTAGCAGGTGGCATCGATTGCTTTCGTCGATAGCCAGTTTTGCTCTTCTGCCACCCTCTGAGACTAATAGTTAAATTTGCATCTGGGATTTGAGCCAGTCACTCGCCCAACCTCTACTGCCTTAGCTGGAGGTGTGTGTGTGTGTGTGTGTGTGTGTGTGTGTGTGTGTGTGTGTGTGTGTGTGTGTGTGTGTGTGTGTGTGTGTGTGTGTGTGTGTGTGTGTGTGTGTGTGTGTGTTTTAGTAGTGACACATATTCCAGATACAAGGCATGACAGTAGTAGACATTGGGTATATTTTTTTGTAAGTATTTAAGCCGTACAACCATACAGTCCTGAATGAATAAAAAGTATATGTATGTGTGAAGCTAAGGATACATTTCATATCATGTTTAAGCTCATCTTGTCTTTCTCTATCTTTCTCATTCTTTCACTAAGCTGCCCTCAGGGCACGAAGCTACCATCAGAAGAGTGTCACCCTCTCTGCACTGTAGACACACACACACACACACACACACACACACACACACACACACACACACACACACACACACACACACACACACACACACACACACACACACACACACACACACACACACACACACACGCGCGCGCACGGTGGGAGGTCATAATGGGGGTGGCTTAGTATGATGGGAAATCATATCATTAAAGCAGCCAGATGTGCTTTGTTGCTCGGGAGAAAAATGTCTCTCTGAGTGGGGCAGAAAAGAAAACGACGCCAAACATATAGAAGGCAACCCTGTGGGATTGGATTCACTAGCCCTGTGGGATTGGATTCACTAGCCCTGTGGGATTGGATTCACTAGCCCTGTGGGATTGGATTCACTAGCCCTGTGGGATTGGATTCACTAGCCCTGTGGGATTGGATTCACTAGCCCTGTGGGATTGGATTCACTAGCCCTGTGGGATTGGATTCACTAGCCCTGTGGGATTGGATTCACTAGCCCTGTGGGATTGGATTCACTAGCCCTGTGGGATTGGATTCACGAGCCCTGTGGGATCGGATTCACGAGCCCTGTGGGATCGGATTCACGAGCCCTGTGGGATTGGATTCACGAGCCCTGTGGGATCGGATTCACGAGCCCTGTGGGATCGGATTCACGAGCCCTGTGGGATCGGATTCACGAGCCCTGTGGGATCGGATTCACGAGCCCTGTGGGATCGGATTCACGAGCCCTGTGGGATCGGATTCACTAGCCCTGTGGGATCGGATTCACGAGCCCTGTGGGATCGGATTCACTAGCCCTGTGGGATCGGATTCACTAGCCCTGTGGGATTGGATTCACGAGCCCTGTGGGATTGGATTCACTAGCCCTGTCCTCTCTGTTTGCTTTGTCACCGTTATTATAGTTTTTACTTTTTTAAAAAGTGATAAAAAATAAAAAAATTAAGTGAAAGTATTTTAGTAATGTTATTTGTATGGAATTTGAATTAGATTGTTAGCCCCCAGCAGGACGCGTGCCAATCGATAAAGTGCTGTATTAGTGACAGAGGAGTGCGTGGGCAATGGACAAATTATCCTCCTGCAGCAGCTGTGACTGCCGGGTGGACTCATCCTGTTACCTGTGAGACCAAAGTCAGGCAAACCTTCCCCCTGGCAGAGACCAAATCTCCTCGCCATCTATTTCATGCCATGGAGTGAGCTATTTCCACAAGAGTAAATGCAATACAATCATTTATCATTTATAATTATTATTTAACTAAATGTGGGTTTGTTTGTTGTTAATGTCCCGTTTCTTTGCTTCGTATGTTATTCCGTAGATGGCATTAAATGCTGAGTAGGCTTATTGCTTGCCATATAGTAGTTGCAGAGGGTCTAGGTGGTTTAACAGCAAATTATTGTCAAATTGTTTGCCGCTTTATTTGGTTCATGATTTGAGTCCAGTAACAGGAACATGTTTTTTTCAAGATCTCCAAAATGTTGTTAAGTTAAAGTGTTCTATTTGCAGAGAGTTAGTTTGTCCTCTTGATCAGCGGTAGTGTTCATCCTTCGAGAGGCTTGGCAGTGCTATGGGATGTCTGTACCAGCCAAATTGAACATGTTTCTGCCATCAATAAAAGATGAGCAATTACAGAATATTTTGTCTAATAAGTATTTGAATACCTCGGCACAGAAAAACATGTAGCTTACCCGCTCATTACATCAGTTAGACATACACTTTGAATCTTCAAAGCGTGTTGAGGTAGACCAAACTTAAACAAAGCTTTCAGCATATCTGTCAAGGGGCGACCACAGTAGAAGCTACGGTAATAACCAATCAAAATCAGTTCCTTTTTAGTAGTCCAATAGCCACCACTAGCACTTCACCCTGCCCAACCACTTTTCCAAGGTTGCAAACTCAATTTTGCCAGATTGATTGTCGCCTTCACAGATGTTCTTGCCAGATCTTGATTTGTCCAAATAAACAGCAGGACGGCACGAGGGGACGAGCACGGAGAACGAGAGGCAAGCGCTTTGATGCCAACAAACAAACAGACAAACGAGGTGGGCCTACTACAGGGGAGCCGAGCCCTACCCAGGGACATCCTCGCACTCATCGTCCTCCTTTCCCTCTCTCTCTCTTTTCTCACGTCCATCTCATCTCTCCCCCCATCTTTGTTGCCCCTTCCCTCTTTCTAACATGTATCCCTCACACTCCCTCCTCTCTTGCTAGTGCAAAGACCTCTCATTGTATCTTCTACTCTTTTCCCAACATTGCAGAGATTAGGTCAAGTTCTCTGTAACCAGTGCTTAAGAGCCATTTTGTTTCTTAACTTTTTCAAGCAAAGCAAGTATGTCGATTGGCGGCAAAATGCAGGCGAGCGAAATAAAAGGGGGAGAGGGGGTAGCTACTAGCTAGGCAGGCAGCAACAGGGCTGGAGGGAGGAAGTTCCACAGGACGGGTATTAAAGCTGACAGAGGAACGGGGCAATGGACAAATTCTCCTGCAGCAGCTGTGACTGCCGCCATTATCCTGACAGGTGTCAATTAAGAATTACTGCCGGGTGGAGTGAGCCAGGGTGACTCCTCCTCTCTCACCCAGCTGTCGGCGTGTGAAAGAAATAACCCTTTACTCGTGTCACTTTGGTTAGCCCCCCTAGCAGTCGGCCCCCGAAAACAAGGGGCGCCGGCGAGCGTGCCAATCGATAAAGTGCTGTATTAGTAATTATTGCGCCCTTCGGGTCCGGGGAGTGCGGTGGTGTCCGATGGGTGTTGCTAGTCAGAGATAAGGACTTCCCATGATCCTCCTCTTCACCAGGCCTCGCTGAGGTAGTTGGGAGAGGGGTGTGTTGAGGGATGTGTGTCGGGCCGGGTGGACTCTATCCTGTGTGGAGTACCTGTGAGACCAAAGTCAGGCTGGCAAACCTTCCCCCTGGCAGAGAGACCAAATCTCCTCGCCATCTATTTCACTGACCCACTCTCCCACTCTAACCCCTCTCTCTATTTCAGGACAGGCTAATCTCACGGTCGCACGGTCGCACACATTGTAAAGTGGCTAGCTCTGTTCAGTGAGTGAGAAAATGAACACTTGTCATTGGCAGTCCTGAAGGCTTATTTCCTCCCTAAGTGTTGCTTTAACTCACATCTAACACACACACCCCTGCTCGTCACCAATCCATTTCACTATGGTCGGCACGTGTGTGTGTGTGTGTGTGTGTGTGTGTGTGTGTGTGTGTGTGTGTGTGTGTGTGTGTGTATATATATAGAACGTACAAGAAAGTCAAAGAAACAGATTTTCCCCAACTGTTGGCAGGGGTTTAGTTGAGTGTGAGTGCAGTTGGATGTTTGAAATACAGGGAGGGAGGAAGTCATTCTGAGGCCCATACTGCTTCCACCTCATCATTACTGAGGAACAGCGTCCTCCCGAGCAGGGAACTGGGAAAGAGGGCGCTGCTGGGAGTTGTAGGAAATGATGTCATTGGCATGACTGGTATAATGCTGTTTTTACTGACTATGCTCAGCTCTTGTAGTAGGGGGTGCAGAGAAGTGTGTTGGTTTGTCATTTGTGATAGCTTCGCTGGAGGTGTGTGTGTGTGTGTGTGTGTGTGTGTGTGTGTGTGTGTGTGTGTGTGTGTGTGTGTGTGAGCACTATGACTGTAGGTGTGAGAAAATCATTTTGTATTGTACCACATCTTCTACATTCTGAATGATTGTTTTTCCAAAGATAATATATTTGATGACACCACAGTCTTGTACGCGGTTGTTGAGAGAGTGAGTACATATCACATCCATATTACAAGGTATTATCAAACCAGTTAAACACCTAGTATGGGATATAGAATATGAATATTCTGAAACCATTTATCAACAGCCTTCATGGAATAGACAATCTGTGACAGAAGTGAAGTAGCCGAGGAGAACTGAGAACTCTGGGAATATTCAGTTATGGAGATTTACATGCTCACGTGGGAGTAGTTTCTTTGGAAATTCCTCCCTAGAAATAATTTGCCACACAACATTTACTGGGAAAGAGACGATACTCTCTGTGTTATTTTTCCATTCTGTTGTATTTGCATATCTCGTTGTTTTAAATAAGTGAAATGCTAGCTTTTTAGAGCCTTTTCCTACTCAGGCCTTTCCCCTTCTCTCTCTCTCTCCCCTCTTTTATCTCTCTCTCTCTCTCTCTCCCCTCTTTCTATCTCTCTCTCTCTCTCTCCTCTCTCCCCTCTCCCTCTTTCTATCTCTCCCTCAATGTCTGACTGGCCCCAGACTGCTCCAAGCTATTATCAAACTTGCCTTTTTTTTTATTCCATCGTATTCCATATTCCATCCCCATGCAAATCGGATGTGCTCCCTCTTATCACTTTCTCCCCCAAACGTTTGTGTGTAATCAGAGTAAACGGCAGAGCTAAAGGGGAAGCAGCGCTTCGCGCCGAGATGGACGGCGGGATTAAATATTAACCGGATGCGGGCTGACTTAAGGCAGTGTTTTACATAGCAGCTCCCATCGCGGCGGTCCGCAATGCATTGATCCCGGCGCTTTTATGCGTTTGGCAGCCGCGGCACATTTTTTTCCCCCACCATCATCTTTTCCAAAGGCCAGCCCTGGCGCGGTGGAGGGAAGGTGGGGTGTGTGTGTGTGTGTTCCCCCCCCCCTGCTCTTAAAGGAGTAGGTGAGATGGATGATAGCAATTTGAAATGTTGTTTGTGTGTGTGATCATGGAGATTGTTTTCTTATTACCACAGTATAACCACTGGGATGATTCATTGAGGCAAACACACAGCGTACCGAGGCTCAGGGAGCAGAGGTACCGGGAACCGCAGAAATAGAATTACTAGACGGGATGAAGCCCCTCAACTAAGGCACTTTGACTCACATCAGTATGTTTTGATGCCCAGGACTTTCAGCATCGCTGGGCCAATTATGTGAATTTAGGGTTCTGTTTAGCCTCCCATGATCAACCATAGAGTCCAACACTGTGGACTGTGTCGTTTAGCGACCTGCCCCCTTACGGTCGCTTATATACGCACTCTGAACTGTACGACTACCATACACTGACCTTTTTGTTGAATTTTGTCCCCTATTTCCTTTCCCCACCACTTCCTCTTCTGTGATTTAACGTGAAAAATCCCCCCCCAAAAAAAAAAACAACCCTGAAATGTAAACAATGGCCTCAGTGTGTTTGTAAGCGCAACACACCGGGCATATGAATGACGTTCTGCTAGCTAAAGGCAACGCCGTTTGTTTGGCCGGTCCGTGTGTGACGCCTCGTGAAAAACAGCCAATATGCAGCGGGTCACACAGGCATGCTATGCTGTTAGCAGGGCTGCTACGGGTGTGTGGGGTCAGTCTCAGTAGCGGGTTCCTCAGGAATTGTGTGTTTTGTGTGTGTGCTTAGGTAGTTTGTTTCTCTCTCTCCCTCTGTGTGTGTGTCTCTTTCTCTCGCTCTCTGTGTGTGTGCACGCGCCTGTGTGTGTGTGTGTGTGTGTGAAGGCCCTCTGGCATTTATAAATGCAGTGTCGGTCATGTGGTGGAGCGTTGCAGCCCTGTAGTCACTGAAGGAGGAGGTCAAACATGGCAAGGGGCTCATCACTCAGCCCTAATGATGCCTTGTTTTCCCGCCCCTCTCCCTGCTAGCACCCAGCCAGAGTGCACATCTGACGGGGTCGTTCGTGGGTCACGACCCCCAGGTGGCTGCCCGGGCTCTCTCACTAGACGACTCTTGTTTTTGTTTTCTCTCTCTCTCTCTCTCTTTCTCTCTGTCTCTCTGTCTCTCTCTGACTCTCTGTCTCTCTCTGTCTCTCTCTCTCTCTCTCTGTCTCTCTCTGTGTGCTTTAACTATCTCTTGTCTCTCGTCTCTCTCTCCCTCCCTCCCTCAGTCAAAGTAGCTGGTCCCCATAGCAACACATTGTGAACTCTTTTAATGTTGTAGTGGTTCAGTGGACCAATAATGTGTGGAATCTGTGTTGGTGCCTGTATCTGGCCCTCTCCTATTCCTCATTCCTGACATTTCTGACGGAACCCGAACTGATCTCGTATCAGTCGCTTCTCACTCTCCCTCATCATTCAGGAATGATATCAAGTGATCCCTCTGCAGTATCTGGCTGTCTTTCTTTCAGCCGACCACATGGTTGGATGATAAGTACTGAACTACTGATCCTTATTCCCACCCGCTTTGTTGAAGGCCTCTGATTTTCTGGACTGGCTTTTGGTCGCATGACGATTGAGAGGTGACACTGAAACATTTCCTCTGTCTCAGCTGATTCACACTATGGGGTTTGTTGGCTGTCAAATCTCCAGAGAACTGATAACAGGTCAGCCGTGAGAGGGAGAGAGAGAGAGAGGGAGGGAGAGAGGTAGGGGGAGAGAGAGAGAGTTTGCCTCACATGTTGCTGTGTGGGCGGCGTGCGCAGTCGAAGGGTCAGTGGGGAGTTGTGACAGGCTAATCTGGCAGGAAGGCAGGGTCGGCCGTGTCTCACGGAGCTCTTTTATTGGCTGTGCTCGCTTTCTCTCTCATTTGTTCCGCCAAACTATTTCGGAGTCTGATAGTCAAACCGATATACAGAGCTATTTGTGTATATTCATTCCGCGGGATCATGTTTATTACTGCATTGTCCTTTTCATAAACAGATGGATGACAGATGACCCAGTAGGGAGACAGTCATCCTGAATAACCGGAATGTGCTAAGGCCCCGCTATGTTCATACCTTGTTTTACTTCCTCACTGTGATAAATCTTCGATTCACCTCAGACGTTGCGGTGTCCTTCCTCGAGTTACTAGGTTAGTACGTCATTAGAAGCTGTGTCATTGTGTGAGTGAGAACCAAACCAGGCCACAGCCTAGCTGTCTCTGAGCATGCCTGTGTCAGGGAAAGAGAGAAGGGAGGCGAGCGAGGAGTGTGGGGGGGGGGGGGGGGCCTTACTGGGCTAAAGAAAACCTAAATCCTAATAAATAAAAAAAAAGAACATGCACTCTGCCCAGGACAACAGAGAGGTAGAGAGAGAGAGAGAGAGAGAGGAGGGGAAAAAAGTTGATTTCCTTTTTCAGCAGAGCTATACATCACAGGGCCTCCCAGCTGCAGTGTCACGGGCTGACAGAATGACATGTGTCATTTATCAAAGGGGCCAGGCCAGGGCCTTGGGAAACGTGCACCACAAAGCCTGAGAGAGTTCATTCCAATGCTCAACCCCCCCCCCCCCCCCACGTCTCCACTCCGCCCCCACCGTTCTCTCTCTTTCCTCACCCCTTCGCTCTCCTCGCTTCGCCTGGTGCCAAAAACAGGCCCTGTAATGTTTTCTGTCTTCCCAACACCAACGCTGCACTACTCGCACGCACACACACACACACACAGGGGCCCTGTCTGTACTCAGCTGTGGTGTGTTTGTGTGGCTCACTGTAGCTCCTCCTGGGAACTGTTACTAGAGCCTAGTGCTAAGCATGGTTTGGCCCTGCCTGCCCCCCTTCCTCCCACGTCATTCTTCACTGTAGTCACTAACATACTAGTAGCTACTTATGTTACCTTTGTGTTTTTTTGTCTCTCGCTATGGTCTACAACGTCGTCTCCCAGTATCTAGCTTTGGTAAGGGTTTGTGTGTGCGCCTGTGCGTGTGTGTTTGTTTATGTCCGTGTGTGTGTGTGTTTACGTTTGTGTGTCCGTGTGTTTACGTTTGTGTGCGTCACTCGTTACCTGCTGTTTCCGGAGTTGTTCGACAGAGTGATTATCTCCTACCCAGGCTCCTATCGCCCAGTGAGGTCCTTGGGGTTAGAAGCACTACCAAACACCTCACCCTACCCCCCTCTACCCCCACCGGCCACGCCAACGGTTAGAACATCACCAGACGCCTCCAGAATCAGTAAACAAACTCACCTTGGCGTGGCAGGGAAGCAGGGACACGGAGCAGCAGACAAGGCTTAGGTGTCTGCTCTCCTCTTTCTTTCTCTCTTTCTCTCTTTCCCTCTCTCTCTTTCTCTCTCTCTCTTTCTCTCTCTCTCTTTCTCTGTCTCTCTTTCTGTCTCTCTCTCTTTCTCTCTCTTGGGGTGTGTGGGAGGGCCCCTGTCAAAATGCTGCACTACATCACAGCGTTACTTAGGTTCTCTCTGATGCTTTGTTAGTGCAACTTAAGCTACAGCACATCGTGTTTACAGTATGGCTAGTACTACACCTGACCTTGTTGAGTCACTACCCTCTGTTGTGAGTGATGCCATAGAAGTGTATGGCGACAGGAAGCACATGCTAGTCCAATTATGTGACAAACTCTTGGAGATCGCCTAAACGGAACGTAAAAATGCCTTTAAACCGGCCACTGTTCCACATCTTCCAAGTTCTTACACTCGTTTGGTGTAAATTTCAGAGCTTTGATAGTGCCCTCTTCTAATCTGTAAACTCTGCCAAATAATCCGAAAGCCTAGTTTATGATTTATTGAAGTGTTTGCTCTCACACCGCGGCCAAGCTCGGTTAAAAACCTCAGGTTGCGCACCTTATGACTTAAATGAGTAAATGTAACTTGTGTACCTTTTCATTTGTTTGGGGGGGAAGAAAGTGGAAGATATTTTGACTGGAGCAGAAGCAGCGGCTGTGTGGTAGATGCATAATATTATCTGGTGCCGTAGGAGGAAGGGGGAGAGCAGAGCAGCTAAAAAGGCTGTGTGGACATCTCTGTTTAATAATTAAGTTCAGACCCAGGGCAGCATTAGGTGGCTAACAGACAAGACAGACAGAGAGAGAGGGAGAACATTTTTAAAGAGAGAGAAAAAAAAAAAGAGAGAGAGAGAGGGGGGGGTCAGCTAGATAGAACGAAGAAGAAATGGTGGGAGGTGAGAGAAGAAAAGCAAGAGATGTTGTGAGGTGTTTTTTCCTTTGCTTTTGTCCGTCTGATACAAGACGTGGTTCATCATTGAGGGGGAACATGGCTGAGTGACGACACCTCCGACAGGTCAGAGAGAGTTCACTCTAGTGATGGGGGGGGGGGGTCTATACAGTTAAGTATAGTTATATACACTGTTCAAAAAATAAAGGGAACACTAAAATAACACATCCTAGATCTGAATAAATGAAATATTCTTATTAAATACTTTTTTCTTTACATAGTTGAATGTGCTGACAACATAATCACACAAAGTTTCAATGGAAATCAAATGTATCAACACATGGAGCTCTGGATTTGGAGTCACACTCAAAATTAAAGTGGAAAACCACACTACAGGCTGATCCAACTTTGATGTAATGTCCTTAAAACAAGTCAAAATGGGGCTCAGTAGTGTGTGTGGCCTCCACGTGCCTGTATGACCTCCCTACAATGCCTGGGCATGCTCCTGATGAGGTGGCAGATGGTCTCCTGAGGGATCTCCTCCCAGACGTGGACTAAAGCATCCGCCAACTCCTGGACAGTCTGTGGTGCTGGTGGATGGAGCGAAACATGATGTCCCAGATGTGCTCAATTGGATTCAGGTCTGGGGAACGGGCGGGCCAGTCCATAGCATCAATGCCTTCCTCTTGCAGGAACTGCTGACACACTCCAGCCACATGAAGTCTAGCATTGTCTTGCATTAGGAGGATCCCAGGGCCAACCAAACCACCATATGGTCTCACAAGGGGTCAGGGGATCTCATCTCGGTACCTAATGGAGGTCAGGCTACCTCTGGCGAGCACATGGAGGGCTGTGCGGCCCCCCAAAGAAATGCCACCCCACACCATGACTTACCCACCGCCAAACCGGTCATGCTGGAGGATGTTTCAGGCAGCAGAACGTACTCCACGGCGTCTCCAGACTCTCACGTCTGTTACATGTGCTCAGTGTGAACCTGCTTTCATCTGTGAAGAGCACAGGGCCCCAGTGGCGAATTTGCCAATCTTGGTGTTCTCTGGCAAATGCCAAACGTCTTGCACAGTGTTGGGCTGTAAGCACAACCCCCACCTGTGGACGTTGGCCCCTCATACCACCCTCATGGAGTCTGTTTCTGACCGTTTGAGCAGACACATGCACATTAGTGGCCTGCTAGAGATCATTTTGCAGGGCTCTGGCAGTGCTCCTCCTGCTCCTCTTTGCACAAGGGTGGAGGTAGCAGTCCTGCTGCTGGGTTGTTGCCCTGCTACGGCCTCCTCCACATCTCCTGATGTCCTGGCCTGTCTCCTGGTAGCGCCTCCATGCTCTGGACACTACACTGACAGACACAGCAAACCTTCTTGCCACAGCTCGCATTGATGTGCCATCCTGGATGAGCTGCACTACCTGAGCCACTTGTGTGGGTTGTAGACTCCGTCTCATGCTACCACTAGAGTGAAAGCACCGCCAGCATTCGAAAGTGACCAAAGCATCAGCCAGGAAGCATAGGAACTGAAAAGTGGTCTGTGGTCACCACCTGCAGAACCACTCCTTTATTGGCGGTGTCTTGCTAATTGCCTATAATTTCCACCTGTTGTCTAAGAACCTTGGCGTGATCCTGGACAACACCCTGTCGTTCTCAACTAACATCAAGGCGGTGGCCCGTTCCTGTAGGTTCATGCTCTACAACATCCGCAGAGTACGACCCTGCCTCACACAGGAAGCGGCGCAGGTCCTAATCCAGGCACTTGTCATCTCCCGTCTGGATTATTGCAACTCGCTGTTGGCTGGGCTCCCTGCCTGTGCCATTAAACCCCTACAACTCATCCAGAACGCCGCAGCCCGACTGGTGTTCAACCTTCCCAAGTTCTATCACGTCACCCCACTCCTCCGCTCTCTCCACTGGCTTCCAGTTGAAGCTCGCATCCGCTACAAGACCATGGTGCTTGCCTACGGAGCTATGAGGGGAACGGCACCTCAGTACCTCCAGGCTCTGATCAGGCCCTACACCCAAACAAGGGCACTGCGTTCATCCACCTCTGGCCTGCTCGCCTCCCTACCACTGAGGAAGTACAGTTCCCGCTCAGCCCAGTCAAAACTGTTCGCTGCTCTGGCCCCCCAATGGTGGAACAAACTCCCTCACGACGCCAGGACAGCGGAGTCGATCACCACCTTCCGGAGACACCTGAAACCCCACCTCTTTAAGGAATACCTAGGATAGGATAAGTCATCCTTCTCACCCCCCCCCCTTTAAGATTTAGATGCACTATTGTAAAGTGACTGTTCCACTGGATGCCATAAGGTGAATGCACCAATTTGTAAGTCGCTCTGGATAAGAGCGTCTGCTAAATGACTTAAATGTAAATGTAAATGTAATGTCTATTCCATTTGCAGCATGTGAAATGTATTGTCAATCAGTGTTGCATCCTAAGTGGACAGTTTGATTTCACAGAAGTGTGATTGACTTGGAGTTACATTGTGTTGTTCAAGTGTTTTATTTTTTTGAGCAGTATATATTATTTTTGACAATATATCATCGCAATATTATTTTTGCACTAGTTGGCTGTACCTGCACCAATACGCCATCATTTTTCCCTCATCTCCATGACCGATCAGAACTTTCTCATGGCACTCTTGTTCCTCTGCAGCAGACATATGTCAGCAATATGTTTGGAACATCCAATTGCAATCAAATCTAATTATCGAATCGCAATACATATAGAACTGTGAGAATCGCGATACATACAGTTGAAGTTGGAAGTTTACATACACCTTAGCCAACTGCATTTAAACTCAGTTTTTCAAAATTCCTGACATTTAATCCTAGCAAAAATTCCCAGTTAGGATCATCACTTTATTTTAAGAATGTGAGATGTCAGAATAATAGTAGAAATAATGATTAATTTCAGCTTTTGTTTCTTTCATCACATTCCCAGTGGGTCAGAAGTTTACATACACTCAATTAGTATTTGGTAGCATTGCATTTAAATAGTTTAACTTGGGTCATACGTTTCGGGTAGCCTTCCACACGCTTCCCACAATAATTTGGGTGAATTTTTGGCCCATTCCTCCTGACTGAGCTGGTGTAACTGAGTCAGGTTTGTAGGCCTCCTTGCCTCACCCTTTTTCCTCCAAACATAACGATGGTCATTATGGCCAAACAGTTCTATTTTTTTCTTTTGATTTTCCCATGACGTCAGCAAAGAGGTACTGAGTTTGAAGGTAGGCTTTGAAATACATCCACAGGTACACCTCCAAATGACTCAAATGATGTCAATTAGCCTATCAGAAGCTTTTAAAGCCATGACATCATTTTCTGGAATTTTCCAAGCTGTTTAAAGGCACAGTCAACTTAGTGTATGTAAACTTCTGACCCACTGGAATTGTGATACAGTGAATTATAAGTGAAATATTCTGTCTGTAAACAATTGTTGGAAACATTACTTGTGTCATGCACAAAGTAGATGTCCTACCCAACTTGCCAAAACTGTAGTTTGTTGAGAAGAAATGTATGGAGTGGTTGAAAAACGAGTTTTAATGACGCCAACCTGACTTCAACTGTATCATATTGGCACCTAGGTATCGTGATAATATTGTACCGCGAGGTCCCTGGCAATTCCCAGCCCTAGTTCACTCCACCCCCCACTCCTCCCCCCAATGCATCTTCAGAACCCCCACCCTATGTGTACAAAGCACAACCACTGAGGATAAAGGAAGGAGACAGTGTCTTGACTTTGGTCTTCCTCATACTGCGGCCATATTGCCATCTAGAATGTTCCTGGCGTGCCACTCAACGACTGATAACAAGAGAGGAAAAAAAGAAGAGAGAGAAAGAGAGAAAGACAAGGTTTTGACTAAGTGAGCCCTGCGTCTTTGCAGCGTGACTACGTTAATGGCTGCTTTGCTTCTCTCCCCCTCGCTCCCTTTTTTATTCAGTCTCTCTCTCTCTCTCTGCCTCTTTGTCTCCCCTCTCTCTCCCGCTCACTCTCTCACTCTCTCTGCCTCTTTGTCTCCTCTCTCCCTCTCTCCTTCTCACTCTCTCTGCCTCTTTGTCTCCTCTCTCTCTCTCTCCTGCTCTCTCTCTCTGCCTCTTTGTCTCCTCTCTCTCTCACTCTCTCCTTCTCACTCTCTCTGCCTCTTTGTCTCCTCTCTCACTCTCTCCTTCTCACTCTCTCTGCCTCTTTGTCTCCTCTCTCTCTCACTCTCTCCTTCTCACTCTCTCTGCCTCTTTGTCTCCTCTCTCCCTCACTCTCTCCTTCTCACTCTCTCTGCCTCTTTGTCTCCTCTCTCCCTCACTCTCTCCTTCTCACTCTCTCTGCCTCTTTGTCTCCTCTCTCCCTCACTCTCTCCTTCTCACTCTCTCTGCCTCTTTGTCTCCTCTCTCTCTCACTCTCTCCTTCTCACTCTCTCTGCCTCTTTGTCTCCTCTCTCTCTCACTCTCTCCTTCTCACTCTCTCTGCCTCTTTGTCTCCTCTCTCTCTCACTCTCTCCTTCTCACTCTCTCTGCCTCTTTGTCTCCTCTCTCCCTCACTCTCTCCTTCTCACTCTCTCTGCCTCTTTGTCTCCTCTCTCCCTCACTCTCTCCTTCTCACTCTCTCTGCCTCTTTGTCTCCTCTCTCTCTCACTCTCGCCGTGTCTCGGCGGTGGCGGCAGGAACAGCCCTTTTCATTTGTCTTCATAAAGCCTAGTTTATTTTCCCAGCCAGATGTGAGCTGACAGACATCACTCAGTGGCCTGCCTCCACCGGGTCCCCCCTGTCCCCCACCCTAGTCCCCCGCCAGGAGGTCAGGAAAACAGTCACGTCTTCCCTCGGCCCCCCCCCCCCATCAGAATTACTGAAGATGGATGTGTCTTTAAAGCAGAGATTGATTGTGGATATCAGAGTTATGGCGCCATTTATCACGGCCGATATTATTTAGACGAGAGGGATTGAGCGTGGAGGTGTAACTCAGAGCCCTCCTGGGTGGTAGGGGGGACAATGTACAAGGAAGTTTAATAGATTGAAGACAAGGAAGTTTAATAGATTGAAGACAAGCATGTGTCTCAGTTACTCTGCACCTTTGTGAGAGAGATGTGTGTGTGTGTGTATGTTCAAGGGTGTATATGTGTGTGTTTATGAGGATGTTGTTCAGCCTGTGTGTACATGCATGCGCATGTTTGTGTCCTAGCTGTGTGTGTATGTGTGTGTATGTTCAAGGGTGTATATGTGTGTGTTTATGAGGGTGTTGTTCAGCCTGTGTGTACATGCATGCGCTTGTTTGTCTCCTAGCTGTGTGTGTGTATGTTCAAGGGTGTATATGTGTGTGTTTATGAGGGTGTTGTTCAGCCTGTGTGTACATGCATGCGCTTGTCTGTGTCCTTCTAGCTGTGTGTGTATGTTTGCCGGCTGTTGTTGTCTCCTCCTTTTAGATGTGTCTCCATTGATCCCCGGCGATGTGATCTTCCTTCGGAGCCTTTTCTCACCGGACGTTTGATTTATGGCTTCATTAGGATCCGTGTGCTGTCTCCCCTTTTCCCTTTGTCTGTATCCTCTCTCCCAGGTCACTCCTCTATGGAAGAGCCAAACCAAAACCACTCTCTGTGGGGGAGACCGGGAGAAAGGGACTCGTCAACTAAATCAAGCACCTCCACTAATTTTTAACTTTACCCCTTGTTTAACTTTACCCCTTGTTGTGCATAGGTTGGTTCTCTCGTGGTTTTCTGCCTTGTGCCCTGAAAGTACCTACCCTGCCAGAGTTGCACCTCAGCTTACCCCCCCCTCTAAGCCCCTCTCGGGTAAAAGCCTTCATTGTGTGTGTCGTCTTCTATGGTTCTTGTCTTCTCTCTGGATGAAGAGGAGGGATGCACTCCAACCGACATTCAAATGCATGCGGTCATGTGGCCAACAGTGCAGGACAAACACCACAGGGTGTAAACCTTGGCACTGAAAAGGAAGTGGGTGTGTGCATGTGTATGAGTGTGTTTGTTTGCTCGTGTGTGTGTGTGTGTGTGTGTGTGTGTGTGTGTGTGTGTGTGTGTGTGTGTGTGTGTGTGTGTGTGTGTGTGTGTGTGTGTGTGTGTGTGTGTGTGTGTGTGTGTGTGTGTGTGTGTGTGTGTGTGTGTGTGTGTGTGTGTGTGTGTTAACCTCCACATTTTGAGTACAAAACAATGGGAACACCTGCTCTTTCCATGAAATAGTGAACCTGGCGAACCAGGTGAAAGTTATGATTCCTTATTGATGTCTCTTGTTAAGTCCACTTCAATCAGTGTAGATGAAGGGGAGGAGCCAGTTAACCCCTCTAAGGTATGTGAGATGGTAGCGTCCCACCTCTTCAAAAGCCAGTGAAACTGCAGGGCGCCAAATTCAAAACAACAGATATCCCATAATTACAATTCCTCAAACAAACATGTTTTTACACCATTTTAAAGATACACTTGATGTAAATCCAGCCACAGTGTCCGATTTCAAAAAGGCTTTACGACAAAAGCAAACCAAACGATTATGTTAGGTGAGTGCCTATACACAGAATAACACAGTCATTTTTCCAGCCAAAGAGAGGATTCACAAAAAGCAGAAATATAGATAAAATTAATCACTAACCTTTGATGATCTTCATCAGATGACACTCATAGGACTTCATGTTACACAATACATGTATGTTTTGTTCAGTAAAGTTCATATTTATATCCAAAAATGTGAGTTTACATTGGTGCGTTATGTTCAGTAGTTCCAAAACATCCTTTGATTTTGCAGAGAGCCACATCAATTTACAGAAATACTCATAATAAACATTGCTAAAAGATACAACTGTTATGCAGGGAATTTTAGATCCACTTCTCCTTAATGCAACCGCTGTGTCAGATTTCAAAAAAGCTTTACGGAAAAAGCAAACCATGCAATAATCTTAGTTGGCGCTCAGAGCCCAATCAAGACACAAATATATCCGCCATATTATGCAGTCAACAAAAGTCATAAATAGCATTATGAATCTTCACTTACCTTTTCCGACGAAGATCAGCATGCACTCCCAGGACTCTCACTTCCACAATAAATGTTTGTTTTGTTCGGTAATGTCCATCATTTATGTCCAAATAGTTACTTTTGTTAGCGTGTTTGGTAAAAAAAATCCAAAGTCACGAAGCGTGTTCACTAAAAGCAGACGAAATGTCAAAAAGTTCCGTAACAGTCAGTAGAAACATGTCAAACGATGTATTGTATTAGGATGTTTCGAACATAAATCTTCAATAATATTCCAACCGGAGAATTCCATTGTTTTCAGAAGTGCGATGGAACGAGCATGGTCAGCTCATGGCAGACCTTACTCATTCCCTTCTCCTTCGGCCCCACCTAACAGTAGAAGCATCAGACAAAGTTCTAAAGACTGTTGACATCTAGTGGAAGCCTTAGGGAGTGCAACATTACCAATATCCCACTGTATCTTCAATAGGAGTGACCAAACTCAGATTTCCCACTTCTTGGTTTGATTTTTTTCTCAGGTTTTTGCCTGCCATATGAGTTATGTTATACACAGACATCATTCAAATAGTTTTAGAAATCTACTAATAATATGCATATTGTAGCTTTTATGGCTTTGTAGCAGGCCGTTTACTCTGGGCATGCTTTTCATCCGGATGTGAAAATGACTGCTCCCTACCCCAAAGAAGTTAATGATGTATTTTCAAACCCTTGAGACATGGACTGTATGTGTGCCATTCAGAGGGTGAATGGGCAAGACAAAATATTTAAGTGCCTTTGAACAGTCAGAGGTGCAAGGCGCACCGGTTTGTGTGTATCAAAAACTGCGACACTGCTGGGTTTTTTTCACACTCAATAGTTTCCCGTGTGTATCAAGAATGGTCCACCACCCAAATGACATTCAGCCAACTTAACACGACTGTGGGAAGCGTTGGAGTCAACATGGGCCAGCATCTCCGTGGAATTGCTTTCAACACCTTGTAGAGTCCACGCCCCCAACGAATTGAGTCTGTTTTGAGGGCAAAAGGGGTTGCAGCTCAATATTAGGAAGGTGTTCCTAATGTTTTGTCCACTCAGTGTATAGCTCACATTTAAAACATTCCCTTTTCCTATAGCCAAGCCGCCTGCCATAACTTACCTGCTTTCCTTCACGAAGAAGAGAATTTAAGTGTATTCTTTCTCCTGTTTCAAATCCTCGCCATTATCAGAAGTGTAAAAATGTAAAAATAGGCGAGGTAATCACACTTTGTGCGGCTGCTTTTGCCGTCAGTGCGTGATGGAAACGGGTCCAAATATGAGATTAAAAGCTGCCGGTGACTGGCGCTGTTAGCCAGATATGCCATAAACTTGACTATCTCCTATTGCGGATTAGCTCAAATTATACAGGGAGACAGCCTTGGTTCCTGCCTCGCCTGTTCTTAGGTGGGCATTTGAGGCACTCTTAAGTTGACAGTGTCTGTCTCTGCTTAGTTCACTGAGACCGGTCGTGTGACAGCAGATGCCCGGCATACTGCTTGCAAAGTCTGTGTGTGTGTGCGGGGAAAAGAGCGAGTTATCAAATGACAGAAAGCATGTGTGTTTCAAAGTGATTGTTTGTTTCTAGATAACTGCCAAGGAGTGACCAGTTTGAACCTCTGTATCTTTCTGCTGGTGATATAGTTAACTTGTGTAAGTCTTATATGATGGGCAATAAGGAAATAAATATAGACCGATGTTGTTCATCAAGTTTTCCTGTGAGTCAGTTCAGACGAAACGGCACCCTATTCCCTATAAAGCAGTGCACTATGTAGGGCATTTGGGACACAGACTTGGACAAGGTAAAAACTGGAAGAGATAGAGCCGGTGCTGAATTTGCTTTAGCCGGGCCCTGTTCAGCAGAGCACTCAACAGACATTGTTTTGCAACAGAAAGTGAAAATGAGCCGTCCTTATTGGAAAGGTCAAGCAGGTCCCTTCCTGTTTCCGGTCCGTCTTCAAGGCTTCAAGCTGATTGATGCTTTGTGAACAAGTGCTGAATTTGAATGTTTACAACGCAGTCACAGTGGGATTCAAACGCTCACGAGCCCCCAAAAAAGTTGTCTACTATGTCACCTAGTGTATGTGCAGATATGTGCAACACGTCATTGCTCTCTCACTTCGCTGTGTGTGCATCTTGCTAGCTGTCGCTGAAAAGGGCGAGGTGCTGAAGCTCATTGGCTGGAACTCGAATTGCTAGGGGTCCGGTCCACATGGGGGGAAAATGTGAATAGTCACTTTCAAACTAGGGATTTCGTGGCTAATTGAGGTAAGAACGTAATTCTGCTCATAGATTATGCATGTACTGCATGGACTACGCATTGAGAGATCCAGGCCAAAGTAGGAGGTTTGAAAAATATTTACTACTCGCCAAAATTCTGGAGCATGTCTTTAAGTGTTTGTACTTTCAAGTTAATACACCCCAGTCAGTGAGGGATTTTCTTATCCGATATCCACTCCTCCGGAATGTTGGAGCCCCAACATGCAAATACAGCCTGTTTTGAACTCCCTACTTCGCAGAGCCGGAGTGATTTGCAACGGTGACATGTCCTTTAATGTTATGCAGTAAAAATTGGAGGGGATTTATCAGCGAGACCCCTGTTTCCCTCGCGCTGAACGCTCTCCTGGGGTCACATGATGGCAGGTAGTTACAGCCTCGCCGCAGTTATTTACCGTCACTACACTTTTGATTTATGGCCTGGATCCCCCTCTTCTCTCTCTCTCTGCTCTGTGTCTCTCTCTCTGCTCTGTGTCTCTCTCTCTCTCTCTCTCTGCTCTGTGTCTCTCTCTCTCTCTGTGTGTCTCTCTCTCTCTCTCTCTCTCTGCTCTGTGTCTCTCTCTCTCTCTCTGCTCTGTGTCTCTCTCTCTGCTCTGTGTCTCTCTCTCTGCTCTGTGTCTCTCTCTCTCTCTGCACTGTGTCTCTCTCTCTGCTCTGTGTCTCTCTCTCTCTCTGCACTGTCTCTCTCTCTGCACTGTGTCTCTCTCTCTCTCTGCTCTGTGTCTCTCTCTCTCTCTGCTCTGTGTCTCTCTCTCTCTCTGCTCTGTGTCTCTCTCTCTCTCTGCTCTGTGTCTCTCTCTCTCTCTGCTCTGTGTCTCTCTCTCTCTCTGCTCTGTGTCTCTCTCTCTCTGCTCTGTGTCTCTCTCTCTCTCTGCTCTGTGTCTCTCTCTCTCTCTCTGCTCTGTGTCTCTCTCTCTCTCTCTGCTCTGTGTCTCTCTCTCTCTCTCTGCTCTGTGTCTCTCTCTCTCTGCTCTGTGTCTCTCTCTCTCTCTCTCTCTCTCTCTCTCTCTCTCTCTGCTCTGTGTGTGTCTCTCTCTCTCTCTCTCTCTCTCTCTCTCTCTCTCTCTCTCTCTCTCTCTGCTCTGTCTCTCTCTCTCTCTCTGCTCTGTGTCTCTCTCTCTCTCTCTCTCTCTCTCTCTCTCTCTCTGCTCTGCTCTCTCTGTGTGTGTCTCTCTCTCTCTCTCTCTCTCTCTCTCTCTCTCTCTGCTCTGTGTGTCTCTCTCTCTCTGCTCTGTGTGTCTCTCTCTCTCTCTCTGCTCTGTGTCTCTCTCTCTCTCTCTCTGCTCTGTGTGTCTCTCTCTCTCTCTCTGCTCTGTGTCTCTCTCTCTCTCTCTCTGCTCTGTGTGCTCTCTCTCTCTCTCTCTCTCTCTGCTCTGTGTCGCTCTCTCTCTCTCTCTGCTCTGTGTCTCTCTCTCTCTCTCTCTCTGCTCTGTCTCTCTCTCTCTCTCTCTGCTCTGTGTCTCTCTCTCTCTCTCTCTCTGCTCTGTCTCTCTCTCTCTCTCTCTCTCTGCTCTGTCTCTCTCTCTCTCTCTCTCTCTGCTCTGTGTGTCTCTCTCTCTCTGCTCTGTGTGTCTCTCTCTCTCTCTCTGCTCTGTGTCTCTCTCTCTCTCTCTCTCTCTGCTCTGTGTCTCTCTCTCTCTCTCTCTCTCTCTCTGCTCTGTCTCTCTCTCTCTCTCTCTGCTCTGTGTCTCTCTCTCTCTCTCTCTCTGCTCTGTGTCTCTCTCTCTCTCTGCTCTGTGTCTCTCTCTCTCTCTCTCTCTCTCTCTGTGTCTCTCTCTCTCTCTCTCTCTGCTCTGTGTGTCTCTCTCTCTCTCTGCTCTCTGTGTCTCTCTCTCTCTCTGCTCTGTGTGTCTCTCTCTCTCTCTCTCTCTCTGCTCTGTGTCTCTCTCTCTCTCTGCTCTGTGTGTCTCTCTCTCTCTCTGCTCTGTGTCTCTCTCTCTCTCTCTCTCTCTCTCTGCTCTGTGTCTCTCTCTCTCTCTCTGCTCTGTGTCTCTCTCTCTCTCTCTGCTCTGTGCTCTGTCTCTCTCTCTCTCTCTCTCTCTCTCTCTGCTCTGTGTCTCTCTCTCTCTCTCTCTCTGCTCTGTGTCTCTCTCTCTCTCTCTCTCTCTCTCTGCTCTGTGCTCTGTCTCTCTCTCTCTCTCTCTCTCTCTGCTCTGTGTCTCTGCTCTGTGTCTCTCTCTCTCTCTGCTCTGTGTCTCTCTCTCTCTCTCTCTGCTCTGTGTCTCTCTCTCTCTGCTCTGTGTCTCTCTCTCTCTCTGCTCTCTCTCTCTCTCTCTCTGCTCTGTGTGTCTCTCTCTCTCTCTCTCTCTGCTCTGTGTGTCTCTCTCTCTCTCTCTCTCTCTCTCTCTGCTCTGTGTGTCTCTGCTCTCTCTCTCTCTCTGCTCTGTGTCTCTCTGCTCTGCTCTCTCTCTCTCTCTCTCTCTGCTCTGTGTCGCTCTCTCTCTCTCTCTCTCTCTGCTCTGTGTCGCTCTCTCTCTCTCTCTCTCTCTGCTCTGTGTGCTCTCTCTCTCTCTCTCTCTCTGCTCTGTCTCTCTCTCTCTCTCTCTGTCGCTCTCTCTCTCTCTCTCTCTCTCTCTCTCTCTGCTCTGTGTCGCTCTCTCTCTCTCTCTCTCTCTGCTCTGTGCTCTGTGTCTCTCTCTCTCTCTCTCTGCTCTGTGTCGCTCTCTCTCTCTCTGCTCTGTCTCTCTCTCTCTCTGTCTCTCTCTCTCTCTGCTCTGTGTGTCTCTCTCTCTCTCTGCTCTGTGTCTCTCTCTCTCTCTCTCTCTGTCTCTCTCTCTCTCTCTCTCTCTGCTCTGTCTCTCTCTCTCTCTCTCTCTCTCTCTGTCTCTCTCTCTCTCTCTCTGTGTCTCTCTCTCTCTCTCTCTCTCTCTGCTCTGTGTCTCTCTCTCTCTCTCTGCTCTGCTCTGTGTCTCTCTCTCTCTCTGCTCTGTGTCTCTCTCTCTCTCTCTCTCTCTCTCTCTCTCTGCTCTGTGTCTGTCTCTCTCTCTCTGCTCTGTGTCTCTCTCTCTCTGCTCTGTGTCTCTCTCTCTCTCTCTCTCTCTCTGCTCTGTGTCTCTCTCTCTCTCTCTCTCTGCTCTGTGTCTCTCTCTCTCTCTCTCTGCTCTGTGTCTCTGCTCTGTGTGTCTCTCTCTCTCTCTCTCTCTCTGCTCTCTCTCTCTCTCTCTCTGCTCTGTGTGTCTCTCTCTCTCTCTCTCTCTCTGCTCTGTGTGTCTCTCTCTCTCTCTGCTCTGTGTCTCTCTCTCTCTCTCTGCTCTGTGTCGCTCTCTCTCTCTCTCTCTGCTCTGTGTCGCTCTCTCTCTCTCTCTGCTCTGTGTCTCTGCTCTGTGTCTCTCTCTCTCTCTCTCTCTCTGCTCTGTGTCTCTCTCTCTCTCTCTCTGCTCTGTGTCTCTCTCTCTCTCTCTCTGCTCTGTGTGTCTCTCTCTCTCTCTCTCTCTGCTCTGTGTCTCTCTCTCTCTCTCTCTGCTCTGTGTCTCTCTCTCTCTCTCTCTCTCTCTCTGCTCTGTGTCTCTCTCTCTCTCTCTCTGCTCTCTGTCTCTCTCTCTCTCTCTCTCTGCTCTCTGTGTCTCTCTCTCTCTCTCTCTCTGCTCTGTGTCTCTCTCTCTCTGCTCTCTCTCTCTCTCTCTCTGCTCTGTGTCTCTCTCTCTCTCTCTCTCTCTGCTCTCTCTCTCTCTCTGCTCTGTGTCGCTCTCTCTCTCTCTCTCTGCTCTGTGTCGCTCTCTCTCTCTCTCTCTGCTCTGTGTCGCTCTCTCTCTCTCTCTCTGCTCTGTGTCGCTCTCTCTCTCTCTCTCTGCTCTGTGTCGTCTCTCTCTCTCTCTCTCTCTCTCTCTCTGTGTCGCTCTCTCTCTCTCTGTCGCTCTCTCTGTCTTTCTCTCTCTGTGTCGCTCTCTCTCTGCTCTGTCTTTTTCTCTCTCTCTCTCTCTCTCTCTCTGCTCTCTCTTTCTCTGCTCTGTGTCGCTCTCTCTCTCTCTCTCTCTCTGCTCTGTCTCTCTCTCTCTGCTCTCTCTCTCTCTCTCTCTCTCTCTCTCTCTCTGTGTCTTTCTCTCTCTGTCTTTCTCTCTCTGCTCTGTCTTTTTCTCTCTGTCTTTCTCTCTCTGCTCTCTCTTTCTCTGCTCTGTGTCGCTCTCTCTCTGCTCTTTGTGTCTCTCTCTCTCTCTGCTCTGTCTCTTTCTCTGTCTTTCATTTTTCTTTCCCTTTGGTCTTCACTCTCTTCTCTCCCCCTCCTCCTGTAATAATTGGAGTTTGCGATGTACACGTGACATGAAGTTGAGCGAGTTACTCAGTAATAACCTCTTTTGCTCAGTGTGACACAGTTACACTGTAGTTTTGTGGCTGGAACTCTGGGCTCTTATTATGTTATCCCCCCCCACCACCACACACACACACACTGCACATGTGTTTCCCCATGAACGACAGTAGGCCTACATGTCCAACCCTTTCACTATACTGACGGATTACATCTCTCAAACAACAGAGAGAGAGAGAGAGAGAGAGAGAGAGAGAGAGAGAGAGAGAGAGAGAGAGAGAGAGAGAGAGAGAGAGAGAGAGAGAGAGAGAGAGAGAGAGAGAGAGAGAGAGAGAGAGAGAGAGAGAGAGAGAGAGAGAGAGAGAGAGAGAGAGAGAGAGAGAGAGAGAGAGAGAGAGAGAGAGAGAGAGAGAGAGAGAGAGAGAGAGACGGGCGGTGTAGATGTATTGAAGGACAAGGCAGCTTCACGCCGGCCAGAAAGACTGTGCTGAACACCTGCTCCTGCCTCCATCGCCCCTTCAATTTCCCCCATTACCTGTCAATCTATCACACGCAGAACCAGATCAAACATCTGGAAGGGGAGGGGGGGGGGCAGGAGAGGAAGGGAGGTGTGTAGGCAGTGAGAGGGAGGGGAGGGGAGTGGAGAGGGAGGGAGGGAGGAGTGAAGTAGGAGGCAGAGAGAAGGGACAGTTTGTAAGACTAGTAAAAAAAGTCTGAACCTTTGCTAGTGAGTAAACTGCTTTGGACAGTTCTACGTGAAATCTTTAGGTTATTTAAACTTGTTTTGGACTTTTTGTCACCATTCCTCCTCAATCCAAGTGTGTCTTTGTTTTATACTGGTATGCTGTACAGTGCAGTGTACCCCCTCCCCTCTGGCTTTTGGACCGGTCTGCTCTCCCCTGCCTTATCAATGTTTTGGGCTGCTCTGTCTCGCCCTTGATTGGCGCCTCTGTGTAAAGAGGTGAATCTCTGACAGACAAGCGCCTCTGCAGGGAGGCGGGGAGTGGGGTGTCGGATTACAGCGACAAGGCTGCTGCATCTGTGTACCTGTGTTTTTGTGTGTTTTTGTGTGTTCCTGTGTTTTTGTGTGTACCTGTGTTTTTGTGTGTACCTGTGTTTTTGTGTGTTCCTGTGTTTTTGTGTGTACCTGTGTTTTTGTGTGTACCTGTGTTTTTGTGTGTACCTGTGTTTTTGTGTGTACCTGTGTTTTTGTGTGTACCTGTGTTTTTGTGTGTACCTGTGTTTTTGTGTGTACCTGTGTTTTTGTGTGTACCTGTGTTTTTGTGTGTTCCTGTGTTTTTGTGTGTGCCTGTGTTTTTGTGTGTGCCTGTGTTTGTGTGTGTACCTGTGTTTGTGTGTACCTGTGTTTGTGTGTACCTGTGTTTTTGTGTGTACCTGTGTTTTTGTGTGTTCCTGTGTTTTTGTGTGCGTGTTTGAGTCAAGGGAGGGGGAGGGGGAGGGGGTCTGAGCTCATCAAGGTGCATTAGTGCATGCATGACCAGTTCCACCCCTCCCTTATTTTTGATCTTGCTCTCTTTCACCCTCTATTTTGCTCTCTCTCTCTTTTGTATGTCTCTCTCTCTCTCCACTGCTCAATCTCTCTCTCTCTCTCACCCTCTGTTTAGCTCTCTCTCTTTTGTATTTTTCTTTCTCTCTCCCCTGCTCTCCCCCTTAGTGTCTGAGCTCTTGTGATTTACGGTAATTATCCATCGTTGGGGTCATCTATCAGGCTCGCGGTTGCTAGGCGATGGAGACAGCTGCGGCTGGCCGGGCCGTTTTCTAGGCTGCACTGTTGTCTTGTCGAGGTGGGGGTGGAGTGGGTGGGGGTGCTCAGGTGAAGTTGGGCTTGCTGGATTGTCGGGCCTGCACAGGGCCTGACACAGAGTGTCACAGGTGCCTTTATAGCGAGAGAGGGGAAGGGGTATGAGGGGGAAGGGGTATGGATGTTGAAATGGGGCAGGTGGAAATCAAAGGAAGTGTTTGGGGGGAGGGAGGGACGGGGGGTGGCAGCTTAAAAGGCACAGGTGTGTGTGTGTGTGTGTGTGTGTGTGTGTGTGTGTGTGTGTGTGTGTGTGTGTGTGTGTGTGTGTGTGTGTGTGTGTGTGTGTGTGTGTGTGTGTGTGTGTGTGTGTGTGTGTGTGTGTGTGTGTGTTCTGGTGGTGGGGTACGTTTTAAAAAGGGATTTATATGGGCAGATGGACGTTTGGTGCCTTTCGAGAGAGCGGATGTTTTAGGGGCCGTGAAAATGAGGGTGGAAGGAGAGAGAAAGGGTTTTATAACTGTCGGCAGGTGCGACTCGGAGCCTGATGGCCGTCTGGGCCTGTGAGTTGTGTTAGCCCTCAACCTCTATATTATTTTGATGACTCTCACTATGCTAATAGGAAGGTACGTAGACTGGGTTAACTGTGGCTGGACCGGTGAACTTTTCATTATGACAGTGGTGTTGTTAGTCTGACACATGGATGCGGTCTCTTTACCAAAACAACACACACACACACACACACACACACACACACACACACACACACACACACACACACACACACACACACACACACACACACACACACACACACACACACACACACCTGCCCTCTCCACCCCTCCCTTTACCCAGAACTAATTACAAGCGGTTAGTGTTTGCCATCACGTTGTTTGGGTGGGAGATTAAGAACACCTCTCTGTTAATTTGTAATCAGCTGTTTGTTAATTAGCTAACCTGTTGTAAGTGGCCTTAAGGGCCGTTGTGTAATTAGCTAAGCTGCTGGAAGCGGCGAGTGTGTGTTGACATTGACCTGAAGCGTCCACTCGACCGTCCCAGCCACTGTCGTGTCTGTCGTCTGCTGTCACGGTCACCCTGGACAAGGAGGTGGCCTTCAATCAATTATTATACCCTCAGCCCATTATGTTTGTTCAGGGAACACATACACATAATGCATAAACTGCTGTGTTATACACACACACACATACACACCGGGCATGTACGGACACACACGCACACACACCCCTAGTACCTGTACCCACTACCTCACCAGCCTACTACTTTCCAAGCATTCCTGGAGAAGAAGTACCAAAAAACTACAAACACACACACACACACACACACACACACACACACACACACACACACACACACACACACACACACACACACACATACGCATTCTTTTGAACATTTACCATTTACATCTTCATATAAAACAACATCCCACCTAAATGAACAGCATCTGTGTTGGAGCGGTTTTTAACTCCTCACTTCAAAGGCACTTGTTTACTCTCCTGCCTCCCGACATTGTCTCTGGTAATTAAACGGACGTGTTGAAATTGATGGTTTAATTATACAGGGCTTGTTATGCAGAGGAGACGACAGGGGGGGTTGAGCTGATATGCCCAATAAATACATTGCATATTGTTTTATTGAACCTCTGACTGTTTGTGTGCGTGTGTTTGAATGTGTGTGTGTGTGTGTGTGTGTGTGTGTGTGTTCACATGCACGCCTATACGTGCGTGAACACGTATTTTGCCCCTCCCCTAACAAGCTAGTAACATGCTCAGTGCGTGTGTGGGTGAGAATGAAAATAAAAAAGTGAGATGAATTGCGATCGATCCCTGCTGGTCGACTCTATTGATCACACTATTCAACCCAGCTGTACTGCACCCAGTGCATTCATTCAACACCCTTTGAAAACAGCCACTCGTTTTTACATCCCCCTCTTTACAATCAGACAGGAGAACCAACAATCATGTTGCTAAATATATAAGGGTGTGTGGGATAATGTACAAGAATACATGGTGCAGAAATTGTGTGTGTGTGTGTGTGTAGATACAAGAGGTATGGTGTGTGTAGATACAAGAGGTTTGTGTGTGTGTGTGTGTGTGTGTGTGTGTGTGTGTGTGTGTGTGTGTGTGTGTGTGTGTGTGTGTGTGTGTGTGTGTGTGTGTGTGTGTGTGTGTGTGTGTGTGTGTGTGTGTGTGTGTGTGTGTGTGTGTGTGTGTAGATACAAGGAATGGGTATTTTTCTGTGTGTGTGTGTGTGTGTGTGTTTTGCGCGTGCGTGCGTGTTCCCTTGCGCAGGTGTTTGTGTGTGTGACTCTAATGTAGAGGGGGTTCAGTCAGGCTTGACCACTGACAGATAAATGCTTTGTGTTGTAGAGCTGCCAGCTCAACATGGCTGTGTGTGTGTGTGTGTGTGTGTGTGTGTGTGTGTGTGTGTGTGTGTGTGTGTGTGTGTGTGTGTGTGTGTGTGTGTGTGTGTGTGTGTGTGTGTGTGTGTGTGTGTGGATACAAGAGGTATGGTGAGTGCGTTGCTTCTGTTTTATTTTTAGAGCCAGGTCTATTAATGCACACACACACACACCATACCTCTTGTATCTACACACACACCATACCTCTTGTATCTACACACACACCATACCTCTTGTATCTACACACACCATACCTCTTGTATCTACACACACCATACCTCTTGTATCTACACACACATGCTGTACATGTACATCTCACACCTCCCCTCCTTCTCATTCAATATGTCTAAACCTACACACAGAGCAGTGCTACCTGTCTACCAGGCAGTAGTTTTCCTCTCTATGCCCTCTAGATGTGTCATGTAAGAGCTGTTACCACACAACACTGCAGTGTTCAGTGTGTGTGTGTGTGTTTCCCATCATAATCTCACATTTGAATCTCACAAATACTAATGTTGTGTTGTGCCGTCACTAAGCTGTGGTACTACTGTATGAACACAGAAGGGACTAAGGGAATAGAGCAATCTGGAAGGAATTCTGTTGACATGACTTCATCGTCTCACTCTTCACCCCTTGGCTAACACTTAAGCTGACACAAATATTCAAGGTTACGGAGGCCACATTACAGCAACTGTAACTATGCCTCGCGAGTTGTGTATACATCATCTTTCAACCCTCAACCTTGTGGGGACACGCACAATTGATACCCATTCAAAATCCTATTTTCATGAACCCCTAACCTTAAGCTTAAACCTAACCTTTAACCCCTCAGCCTAATTCGAGCAACTGCTCTCCGCACCTCTCTGATTCAGAGGGGTTGGATTAAATGCAGAAGGCACATTTCGGTTGAATGCTTTCATTTGTACAACTGACTAGGTATCACCTTTCCCTAACCCCAACACTTAATTCTAACCCAACCCTAAATGGGGGGGACTGGCAAAATGTCCCCAGTTGGTCAAATGTTGGTTTGTTTACTGTTCTTCTGGTCCCCACAAGTATTGTTAAACATGTCTACACACACACACACACACACACACACGCTCCGTCTCTGTCTGCAGGAATAGTGTGTGCGGCCACCGCTCCACTCTGCTCCGGCTGGCAGTTTTCTCAAATGAGTGGAGATGAATCGGTACGGTGAGGTGGAATGGCGCAGCAGTTATTTAAGGCTCTGTAGGTGCTTGGCCATATGCTCTATTTTTCTACTCGAGAGGGGCTGACGTCCGGTGGTTGGACCAGTGTGGAGGACAAGAGAGAGAGAGAGAGAGAGAAAAGCAGGGGAGGATGGACATGTGGAGGTGGAGGTGGAAAGAGGTGTGGGTGGCAGTGGAGGGTGGCAGTGGAGAACCTATATCACGCACATCTCCCGACTCGATGTTAGGACTTAGGAAGACGATGCAAGGGAAACAAATAACTTATTGCAGAAATGGATAATTATCTTATCTTTTGATTTCCCTGTATTTTACAAATACTTTTTACCTTGTTAGGTAAGATGGTCCCTCCAGTGGTGCTAAACTCCAGACACTTACAGTAGATATCCATTCGTTCTTTCTAGAGGTCGACCGATTATGATTTTTCAACGCCGATGCCGATTATTGGAGGACCAAAAAAAGCCGATACCGATTAATCTGCCATTTTTTAATATATTTTTTTACAATTTGCAATGATGACAATTACAACAATACTGAATGAACACTTATTTTAACTTAATATAATACATCAATAAAATCAATTTTTCCTCAAATAAATAATGAAACATGTTCAATTTGGTTAAAATAATGCAAAAACAAAGTGTTGGAGAAGAAAGTAAAAGTGCAATATTTGCCATGTAAGAAAGCTAACGTTTCAGTTCCTTGCTCAGAACATGAGAACATATGAAAGCTGGTGGTTCCATTTAACATGAGTCTTCAATATTCCCAGGTAAGACGTTTTAGGTTGTAGTTATTATAAGAATTGTAGGACTATTTCCCTCTATACCATTTGTATTTCATTAACCTTTGACAATTGGATGTTCTTATAGGCACTTTAGTATTGCCAGTGTAACAGTATAGCTTCAGTCCCTCTCCTCGTTCTTCCCTGGGCTCGAACCAGGAACACAATGACAACAGCCACCCTCGAAGCAGGGTTACCCATGCAGAGCAAGGGGAACAACTACTCCAAGTCTCAGAGCAAGTGACGTTTGAAACGCTATTAGCGCACACCCCGCTAACTAGCTAGCCATTTCACATTGGTTACACCTGCCTCATCTCAGGAGATGATAGGCTTGAAGTCATAAACAGTGCAATGCTTGACGCACAACTAAGAGCTGCTGGCAAAACGCACGAAAGTGCTGTTTGAATGAATGCTTACGAGCCTGCTTCTGCCTACCACTGCTCAGTCAGATACTTGTATGCTTGTATGCTCAGTCAGATTATATGCAATGCAGGACACGCTAGATAAACTAGTAATATCATCAACAATGTGTATTTAACTAGTGATTATGATTGATTGTTTTTTATAAGATCAGTTTAATGCTAGCTAGCAACTTACCTTAGCTTACTGCATTCGAGTAACAGGCAGTCAGTCTCCTTGTGGAGTGCAACGAGAGGCAGGTGGTTATAGCGTTGGACTAGTTAACTATAAGGTTGCAAGATTGGATCCCCCGAGCTGACAAGGTGAAAATTGGTCGTTCTGCCCCTGAACGAGGCAATTTACCCACCGTTCCTAGGCCGTCATTGAAAATAAGAATGTGTTCTTAACTGACTTGCCTAGTTAAATAAAGATTTAGTAAAGGTGTAAAAAAAACAAAAAAAACTATCGGCCTAATCGGTGTCCAAAATCGATTGTAATGAAAACTTGAAATCATCCCTAATTAATTGGCCATTCCGATTAATCGGTCGACCTCTAGTTATTTCTTAGACATCTACATGTAGCCTACTCTATACGGTCCTGTATGCAACCAACTGTATCATGGAGGGTGGGGAGTGGAAGGTGCCAGGCCCAGAGTGGATGGTTCCAGGCCCAAATGCTGCCCCGCTGTTGTGCCTACAATCTTAGAAAAAAAAGGTGCTATCCTAGTACCTAAAACGGTTATTCGGCCGTCCCCATAGGAGAACCCTTTGAAGAAGGGTTCCAGGAAGACCCTTTTGGTTCCATGTAGAACCCTAGAACCCTATCACTGTCAAACGCTCCCCAAAAAATTCAGCGAGTAGGCCTTTCTAATCGACCTGGCCCGGGTATCCTGGGAGGATATTGACCTCATTCCGTCAGTAGAAGATGACCGGTCGTTATTTAAAAGCGATTTCCTCACAATTTTAAATAAGCATGCCCCATTCAAAAAATGTAGAACCAGGAACAGATATAGCCCGTGGTTCACTCCAGATCTGACTGCCCTTGACCAGCACAAAAACATCCTGTGGCGAACGGCATTAGCATCGAATAGCCCCCGCGATTTGCAACTTTTTAGGGAAGTTAGGAACCAATATACACAGGCAGTTAGGAAAGCTAAGGCTAGCTTTTTCAAACAGAATGTTCATTCTGCAGCTCAAACTCCAAACAGTTCTGGGACACTGTAAAGTCCATGGAGAATAAGAGCACCTCCTCCCAGATGCCCACTGCACTGAGGATAGGAAACGCTGTCACCACCGATAAATCCACAATAATTGGGCATTTCAAAAAGCATTTTTCTACGGCTGTCCATGCTTTCCACCTGGCCACCCCTACCCTGGTCAACAGCCCTGCACCCCCCACAGCAACTTGCCCAAGCCTCCCCATTCCTCCTTCACCCAAATCCAGATAGCTGATGCTCTGAAAGATCTGCAAAATCTGGACTCCTAAAAATCAGCAGGGCTAGTCAATCTGAACCCTCTCTTTCTAAAATGATCTGCCGAAATATTTGCAACCCCTATTACTAGCCTGTTCAACCTCACTTTTGTATCGTCTGAGATCCCCAAAGATTGTAAAGCTGCCGCGGTCATCCCCCTCTTCAAAGGGGGAGTCGCTCTAGACCCAAACTGCTACAGACCTATATCTATCCTACCCTGCCTTTCTAAGTTCTTTTGAAAGCCAAGTTAACAAACAGATCACCGACCATTTCGAATCCCACCGTACCTTCTCCACTATGCAATCTGGTTTCCGAGCTGGTCATGGGTGCACCTCAGCCACTAAACAATATCATAACCACCATTGATAAAATACAGTACTGTGCAGCTGTATTCATCAACCTGGCCAAGGCTTTCAATCACCACATTCTTATCGGCAGACTCAACAGCCTTGGTTTCTCAAATGACTGCCTCGCCTGGTTCACCAACTACTTCTCAGATAGAGTTCAGTGTGTCTAAAAGGAGGGCCTGTTGTCCGGACCTCTGTCAGTCTCTCTGGGGGTGCCACGGATAAATTCTTGGGCCGACTCTTTTCTCTGTATACATCAACGATGTCGCTCTTGCTGCTGGTGATTATCTGATCCACCTCTATGCAGACGACACCATTCTGTATACTTCTGGCCCTTCTTTGGACACCAGATGAGCTTCAATGCCATTATTTCGCCACTATGGCCTATTTATTGTCTTACCTCCCTTATCTTACCTCATTTGCACACACTGTATATATATATATATATATATATAATTGACTGTATGTTTGTTTATTCCATCTCTGTGTTGTTGTTTGTGTCACACTGCTTTTCTTTTACCTGGCGAAGTCGCAGTTGTAAATGAGAACTTGTTCTCAACTAGCCTACCTGGTTAAATAAAGGTGAAATACAAATATTGGGTTCCATATAGAACCCTTTCCCCAGAAAATTCTACATGGAGCCCAAAATACTTCTACCTTGAACCAAAAATGGGGACAGCTACAGAACCTATTTGGAACCCTTTTTCGAAGTGTGTACCGTCAGGGGAGGGAGAGGAGGGCCTCGGTGGGCAGACCGACACGCAGGCAGCCCACTGCTCTCTCACGTTAGCCGCTCCAGAGGAATCCACAACCCAGCATGCTCTCTGTCTGCTCTCCCTCTCTGACACGGCGGGCCCGGCAGCAGACATTACCATAATTGGGTTTTCTACATGATGGGACAGAATAAGTAATAATGTCACTTTATTTACAACCCCCTCGCCTCTTGTCCTGGTCCGAGGAGCTATCACCCCCCCCCCCCCCCACCCGTCCTCCTCGTCCCCTTCACATACACTCATCCTACCCACCTCCCCCTCCTCCTCTCTATCTCATCCCTCTCTCTCTCTCTGGCTGGCGCGAGTCGTTCTCGTCGGGCTGCCACGGCGCGTAGGTCAAGCGATGGCTTTTTGATCAGCTCCTGTCCAAAGCCATCAGGGCTGAGAGGACTGTAATGGAGGAGCAGGGTGACAAACAGAATGTAGGGGAAGGAATAAGACTGCCAGTTTCCCATTAGAGCGTGGGATAAATGGCCCCTGGCCCCCACCTCCCTCCCAGCTCCCCATACCCCCACTAGCCCACTCCAACACCAGCCTAAATCACATGAGTGAAGGGGGCCGGGATTGGACATTAGTGGCGCAAATGACTGCGGTGATTGCACCCCTCTTTCCAAAATCACATCAGATAAATAGAGAGATGTGTGTAAGGAAATAGGAGGGGTGTTGGGGACGGGAAATGGGGGAGTAACTGACTGGTCTCATCCCCCGTTCTCTCCCTCCCTCTCCCTCCCTCTCTCGTTTCATCGCCTTTCTGCTTTTCTTATCTGTTTTGTTTTGGTTTGACTGCGGCCAAATGGCGAGGCGCGGCCAAATGGTGAGGCACCGCCAGCCTGACAGAGATTTATTGATTTAACAACTAGCAGAATTCGGAAAGACAACAAAAACACAAAATGGAAGGGCCAGACCGAGATGCCAAAGTTTGAGAAGAAGTGATATGACGCCGAGCTACTCTCTGCTAAAACGCTGATGTGCATGTGATTACATTTAATTTGTATCATTCCCCAAGTCAAATGAAACAGACTAGTGTGTGTGTGTGTGTGTGTGTGTGTGTGTGTGTGTGTGTGTGTGTGTGTGTGTGTGTGTGTGTGTGTGTGTGTCATCTCCAGCCCTAACATTGTGTTGAGACAGTACAGAGTGAAAAGGAACACAGTCATCCTCATTAATCATAACACCGTCTAAACCCGTGTCTCTCTGTCTCTGTCTCTCTGTCTGTCGGTCTCCTCTCCTACAAGACTACACACATCTGGAAACCCCCTGACGTGAGACGAAGCTAGGGTTTACTTTGTTTGGTAACAGTCAAGGCTTCCCTGTTACATGTCCACAGACGTGCAGTCGGCCTGTTACTGATAGTGTAGTTTGATGCACATAATATAGATGGACTGTCCACTAACCACTTTCTTCAGAACAATGTAGATCCTCCGTGGGGTTGATGATGTTTATTATGTGTACGTGTGTACGGTGCCCGAGAAATGGCGTGGCGTTTAGTGTGTGCGTTGCGGTGACATGGCGTGGCTTGATCCGGGCCGTTTGTGACAGCACAGGCCTCGGACACATCCTGGCCGCGCCACCACCTGTCCGCTTGACGACGAGGTGTCCCGGAGCAGAAGTGACAGGTGCCTTTACGCCCGCGCAGATGGCCCCGCTCACAGCCATCACCCGCTCGGCAAGCTAAACCACCGGGGACGGCACGCCAAACCCCTCCCCTCGCTCCCGTCTCCCCTCATAAGTGCGTCTAGGTCTAGGACACATTGAGGAGGCGGGATTCGGTCACCAGTCGGATTTTGAGTCGTTGTGTTCGATCAGGTTTCATGAATGGCTGAACTGATAAAGCTGTCCTATTTCTGTTTATTTATTTAGTTTGGGGGGGGGGGGCATTGTCATCTGCTTGCAATTTAATCACAGCGTCAAAATATATAGATTTTATGTCTCACAATTGTCTACCTAGGTGTAATTTTTTTGTGTTTCATCGTAAGATCCCACATTCATAGTTTCTGAAGCCTTCCACTTTCCAACCTGTGATTTTACAGATGTTTTAGGTCGTTCTTTTGTCTGCAGGCTCTCTTTGTTGTTTCCATGACAACGCGAGGGGATAAGCATTGATTGACAGCTATCGTCAAAGGGTTTCCTTCGCGTCCTGTCGTTCCCCATTCCCCGCCCCCTCCCCTCCCTGTCTGTATTTTGTCATTCACTCACAGACAGTTTTCTCCCGTTCCATTCACCCTTTCATTCCGTAGATTTGCGGGGCTGCCAAAATGCCGCTTTTGGCACCGATGATGTGGACATAGTTATTCACATGGGTTCGCTGGAACTGATCAGAGGCTAGTGACGACTGAATAGCCATTTTACTGTATGATTTCATAGTCCTCTTTCTTTTCAAGCACAGGTTGGCCGTTGGTGAGGGGAAGGCTGGCGTAATAACGGGGACATGTTTTACAGTTAGCTTGTACAGTATACAGCTAATGCTAATCTGCTGTGTTACGGATTTTCAGAGTTTTAGGGAACTGTCTCAGCTTCTGTCTGTCAGTGGGATTGAAACACAGCCAGGTTCTCCTGTGCTGCGCTCGTTTCCCTCCAAATCCTGTCAGGAATCAAGAGAATGAGGAGAATACACTATGTGGCTCGTTTGGAGAGAAGGGCCTATCAGTCATAGACAGAAAATACAAACCTATAGACAACGTTAGGGCCTTTATGTTCGAAAGGTACCGTGTTAAAACCTACACGTATGAGAACATGCGAATGGCACACACCAATGCAGGCACACACACACACACACACACAAACGTGCACACACACCCACACACACACATAAACGTGCACACACACACACACACACACACATAAACGTGCACACACACCCACACACACACACATAAACGTGCACACACACACACACACATAAACGTGCACACACACCCACACACACACACATAAACGTGCACACACACACACACACATAAACGTGCACACACACCCACACACACACACACTTCCATATGCAGCTGCTCGCCTTTTCCCCCTCCCATCTCCTCTCAGGCAGCAGTAAATGGTGCCAGTGTACATATATCAGGTATTATGTCCACTTAGATTATGATATGACAGGTTAGCGTGCTGTTTGAAGCTGACAGCACATCTGTTTCATCAGGAGAGACTGATGCTGGCATCTGGGACACACATCTCACCACGGAGGAAGGAGATAAAAAGAGAACTGAGGGGGCCGTCTTTCCTGTCTCCCTCCCTTGCTCCGTCTCTTGCTCTCTCTCTCCACCTCCTTTTACTCTGTTCCTCTCCCTGACGTTCTACTTGCTCGCAGACTCCCTTACAATATTTTCCCTTATTCTCTCTCTCGTACCTGTTGTGTTGTAGTTTCATCCCCTGTGTTTTTTGATGATAAGTTGTTTACACGCTGTATGTGTCAGGGAAAATAATACAGAACGCCATGTATAGTATGACCCATACCCATGTCTACCTCTCAAACATAACAGAGACAGTCAAGGAGTGTCACTCCCCTATTTGACATTGTAGAGATGACTTGACAGTGCTGTCTGGTATTTAATATCATTGTATTTGTTAACTCGGTGAGAGTGGCCTGAAGGAGATGCAGCAACATCCCAGAATGAGTGTTTTGTTTCCCTCCCTCCTGATTGGTTGCGTAAGCTCACCATGTGAAGTTCACTGTGTGTGTGTGTGGTGTGTACAGTGGGACAAAAAAGTATTTAGTCAGCCACCAATTGTGCAAGTTCTCCCACTTAAAAAGATGAGAGAGGCCTGTCATTTTCATCATAGGTACACTTCAACTATGACAGACAAAATGAGAAGAAAAAAAATCCAGAAAATCACGTAGGATTTTAAAGGAATTTGTTTGCAAATTATGGTGGAAAATAAGTATTTGGTCAATAACAAAAGTTTCTCAATACTTTGTTATACACACTTTGTTGACAATGAGAGGTCAAACGTTTTCTCTCTTCACAAGGTTTTCATACACTGTTGCTGGTATTTTGGCCCATCCCTCCATGCAGATCTCCTCTAGAGTCGTGATGTTTTGGGGCTGTTGTGTGTGTGTGTGTGTGTGTGTGTGTGTGTGTGTGTGTGTGTGTGTGTGTGTGTGTGTGTGTGTGTGTGTGTGTGTGTGTGTGTGTGTGTGTGTGTGTGTGTGTGTGTGTGTGTGTGTGTGTGTGTGTGTGTGTGTGTGTGTGTGTGTGTGTGTGTGCGTGTAGAGATAAGGCATGAGGGAGAAGGAAAGGAGGGGAGTCAAGTAGCTGGCTGACAAGGCTACACACTTAGCGATATCCTAGGGAACAGGAGGCATGGGCAATGAAATGGGGAGTAAAGAAAGAAATTGTCAACACTTTAGTGTCTTCTTTCTCTATAAAACTAGATTTCTTCACCACTGACACTCAGACATACGCATGCGCGCACACACACACACCACACACACACACACACACAGATAAAAGCCCATATTTCCTGCAACAGATTATTCATCGCTAGGTTGTGTTAGTGCATTGTAAATATTTTATTTCACTTTGTTGACCTCCTTTTTCTCTTTTCTCTATTGCTCTCTCTTCCAGCTTACTCGCCAGAGGACGAGTTTAAGGCAGGAGCAGTCGACGAGGAACACCTGCAGGATGACGGGCTGTCACTGAATGGGGAGGACACTGCGTACCTTTGCAACGAGGGAGAGGATGGAGGCCAACCGCCCAGCTACCGGGCCTCTCCACTCAGCAACGGCACCAACCCAGACGCTGGTTACGGCTCCCCGCTCAGCGATGCCAGCGACCGGCTCACGGACTTCAAGAGCACCTCCTCCAGGGATGGCCATGAGAGGGAGGAAGCCCCCCTCCCCTCTGGACTGAACAATGGCCTCTCCCTGAGGGACAGCCTGGCTCAGATGAAAGCTGTCTATGCAAACCTGATCTCAGATGCTTCCTGGTCCAGCATTGCCATGGACATCATGAAAGCCACACCGGCTACTGCTGGCGCCATCCCCACCGCCACCAGCCCCACCGCTACCACCACACACAACAACAACCACAGTGAGAACAGCAATGCTAGCAGCCACCACCACAATGGGAGAAGAAGTACCGCCACCGCCTACCACCACAGAAGCAGTGGCAGCTCTAACGGCACCGCGGCTAACTCCATCAGTAGCAACAGTGGCACCAGCAGTGGCGGTGGCGGTGCTAGTAACGGTGGGGCTGTGGCCTATGACTGGCACCAGGCAGCCTTGGCTAAGACCCTCCAGCATACCCCTTACCAACTGCTGCCTGAGCCCAGCCTGTTCAGCACGGTGCAGCTCTACCGCCAGAACAACAAGCTCTACGGCTCAGTCTTCACCGGCGCCAGCAAGTTCCGCTGCAAAGACTGCAGCGGCGCCTACGACACGCTGGTGGGGCTCACGGTCCACATGAACGAGTCGGGCCACTACCGTGACGACAACAAGGACAAGGAGGAAGAGCGGGGCAAGCGCTGGTCCAAGCCCCGCAAGCGCTCCCTGATGGAGATGGAGGGCAAAGAGGACGCTCAGAAGGTGCTCAAGTGCATGTACTGCGGCCACTCCTTCGAGTCTCTGCAGGACCTGAGCGTTCACATGATCAAGACCAAGCATTATCAGAAAGTGCCTCTCAAAGAACCGGTGCCAGCCCTGGCCACTAAACTGATGCCCTCTGCCAAAAAAAGAGCCCTCCAGGACGCCCTGGTATCCCCATGCTCCCCAGACTCTGTACATGGTAGCGGTGGCCACATGCCCCAAGGGGACATTGTGAAAGACCCCAAGTCCACGACAAACCCCTATGTCACACCCAACAACCGCTACGGCTATCAGAACGGTGCCAGCTACACTTGGCAGTTCGAGGCTCGCAAGGCACAGATCCTGAAGTGCATGGAGTGCGGGAGCTCTCACGATACATTGCAGCAGCTGACTGCCCACATGATGGTCACGGGTCACTTCCTTAAGGTCACAAACTCTGCCTCAAAAAAGGGCAAGCAGCTAGTGTTTGACCCAGTGGTGGAAGAGAAGATCCAATCCATCCCTCTGCCACCCACCACCAACAGGCTTCCAGTCCCCAGTGTCAAATCTCAGCCGGTCTCCCCTGCACTCTCCTGCGGCTCTGACGAAAAGAGAGAACCGGAAGACGAGAGGATTGAGGCGAGCGAACCAGGGGAGAAAAAGATCAAAGAGGAGATGGAAGAGCCAGGTGAGAAGATTGAGGTGAACGCTGGGTCGTATAAGTATCTGACAGAGGAGGACCTGGAAGAGGCTCCTAAAGGAGGTTTGGACATCCTCAAGTCCCTGGAGAACACTGTGTCCAGTGCCATCAGCAAGGCCCAGACGGGCACGCCTCAGTGGGGTGGTGGCTACCCCAGCATCCACGCTGCTTACCAGCTCCAGGGCCACATGAAGCACGCAGCACTGCACTCCTCGGTCCAGAGTGTGCAGATCCAGCCTGTGTTCAACAGCGGGCTCCGCGGGCTGGTGACCCAGGACTCCAGCTCAGTTATCCACTCCCCCAGGAGCCCTGCATCTCCGCCCTCTCGCAGGAGCAATGTTACTGCCATGGAAGAGCTGGTGGAGAAGGTCACAAGGAAAGCTGTTGCTGCTGCTGTGAAGAAAGAGGAGAAGTTGGTCAGCTTGGACCGCCACAGCCATCCATCCTCCCTCAAGTCGCCGTCTCCTGTACTGAAAGAGCAGAGGGACCACCACTCAGCACCCAATGACTTCACCGTCGGGAAGCCCCTCGTGAGGAACAGCGGCCCTGGAAATGTAGAGTCAGAGCTGGTCTGCAAAAAGGAGCCCAAAGAGAGCCTGGTAGACAACCACCACAGCCATTCAAAGAACGGCCCAGAGACTCGCCAGTCACCCATCACCAACGGCACCAACAGCTTGGGCATCATCACCGATCACTCACCAGAGAGGCCTTTCATCAACCCCCTCAGCGCACTTCAGTCAATCATGAACAACCACCTGGGCAAGGCCTCCAAGCCCGTCAGCCCCGCGGGTGACCCGCTAGCCATGCTCTACAAGATCAGCAACAGCGTGATGGAGAAACCGGCCTTCAACCAGACTCAAGCCAAGCAACCCGAGCCCATCAACTGCTACTATCAATACGAGAGCAACGACCAGCCTATGGACCTGAGGAAGTCCAAAAACAGCAACAACAGCAACAACAACAACAACAGCAGCACTGTCAGCAACAGCAACAGCAGCATAAATGGTAACAAACCCATAATGTCAAGCCTGTCTCTGTCTGACATTTCTTCTCCTCTGAGAGAGAATGCTTTGATGGACATCTCAGACATGGTGAAGAACCTTACAGGCAGGCTGACACCCAAGTCCTCCGCCCCGTCATCCATCTCAGAGAAGTCGGACGCAGACGGCAGTGCGTTCGAGGATGCTCTGGATGACCTCTCCCCGGTCCAGAAGAGGAAAGGGCGGCAGTCCAACTGGAACCCCCAGCACCTCCTCATCCTCCAGGCTCAGTTCTGCTCTAGCCTGCGGGAGACCCCGGAGGGCCGCTACGCCATGACGGACCTCGGCCCCCAAGAGCGGGTTCACATCTGTAAGTTCACAGGCCTCTCCATGACCACCATCTCTCACTGGCTGGCCAACGTCAAGTACCAGCTCCGGCGGACTGGCGGGACCAAGTTCCTGAAGAACATGGACTCCTGCCAGCCTGTGTTCCTCTGCGGTGACTGTGCCTCGCAGTTCAGGACTGCGTCCGCCTACATCGGCCACCTGGAGTCTCACCTGGGCTTCAGCTTGAAGGACCTGTCCAAGCTGTCCAATGAGCACCTACGGGAGCAGCAGGCTGCCTCCAAAGTGATCACAGACAAAATGACTTTTGGCAGCACCCTGGCATCCCTGACCTCACCAGACGACGACACTGGCTCAGTTTACCAGTGCAGGCTTTGCAATCGGACATTCGTCAGCAAGCACGCGGTCAAACTGCACCTCAGCAAGACTCATGGCAAGTCACCAGAAGATCACCTGGTGTTCGTCACTGCTCTTGAGAAACTGGAGAAGTAGTAGAGAGGTCTGGAGCTGAGGGAAGAGACAGATAAACAGACAGAAAGACGGCTGTGTAACTGACCAGAATTTCATTGCACTAAGATAACATTGTTCACAGTTACTGCACTGGGCCAAACTGAGCTGCCAGAATCAGTCTTATTTTTTTGTTGTGATACTGCCTGACTGGACCATGTCTTATTAGATTTTTTTTTGCCAAGCTTTTTTAACACTTATTTTGTAATGTATTTATATGCTATTTGTCTGATCTGTGCATGTATTTTAGTGAACCAAGGTTAAACACGTTTTTTTGTATCTTTTCATGACAAAAAAAACGACTACTGTTTCAATGGTGACTAAAGTGGTGAAAAAGAATTAAGGGGAAAAGAAAACTGTACAATACTTGATATGAAGAAGGTGAAAAATCATTGTACACACCAAAAGAATGGAAGAACCCCTTCAAAGGCTGAAGTAGCACCTTATAGACATTTAAGATTTTATTTGTAAAGAGAACGTTTTAAGATATTCTGCATTTGTCAAAATATGTTTTAATTTGAAAGATAAATTATTTTCTTCTCTCGGTTCTTGTCACTCTGCAACATCTTTGATAATGAATGGCCTGCTCAGAAATCTGTCAGTGTATGACAAAACTAAACAGATAATGTAAACATTCAGAGTAATTGAAATGCTGCTTTCGGTTACATATCAGTCAGTGAAAATGAATGGCCGTACAGTATGCAAGTTTGCTAAAAAAAAACTTTTATGTGAAGTATCACTTACAGTAATTTTCCAATTGTTTGTTACCAACTCCTCTTTTTAAAATTTTGCCGCTTCGAATTCAACCATAAAAAGAGCAGTCCTTTACATGTAAATGACTTGCAGTGAAATGTCATACTCCATAAGACATATCTTGCCATTTGCAATAGCTCAACATTCTTTGTTCTTAAAGGTGTGTGCATTCTTTAACTTTTATATCATCATTTTATATAATAAAAAAATAATAAAAAATGTTTTAAAAAATTGTGTATATAGATATATACTGTAGATCCACAAAAATGTCATTTTTTAAGAAATAAGAATTTAGCTTCTTTGGCTTGGTTTACAGAAATGATTTGAATTATACTTGCATCCAGTTTGATGCATGATATGGTGTGAAAAAGAATTAAGCGATGCACAATGACTATACATTTCAATGTTTTATCAATGATATTGTAAAAAAAAATATTTCTAGCACCGATTAGTTTGTTTCATTTTTGTTTTTTCTCAATTGTAAAATAAATCTCAAAGCAGTTCTTGTTAACAGTCATGCATTTGTGATTGTGTGTTCATTTTGCATGGAAGTTGAAGTTGAAGTCGGAAGTTTACGTACCCTTAGGTTGGCGTCATTAAAACTTGTTTTTCAACCACTCCACAAATGCCTTGTTAACAAACTATAGTTTTGGCAAGTTGGTTAGGACATCTACTTTGTGCATGACACAAGTAATTGTTTAAAGACAGATTATTTCACTTACAATTCACTGTATCACAATTCCAGTGGGTCAGAAGTTTACATACACTAAGTTGACTGTGCCTTTAAACAGCTTGGAAAATTCCAGAAAATGATGTCATGGCTTTAGAAGCTTCTGATAGGCTAACTGACATCTTTTGAGTCAATTGGAGGTGTACCTGTGGATGTATTTCAAGGCCTACCTTCAAAGTCACTGCCTCTTTGCTTGACATCATGGGAAAATAAAAAATAAATCAGCCAAGACCTCAGAAAACAAATTGTAGACTTCCACAAGTCTGGTTCATCCTTGCGGACAATTTCCAAACGCATGAAGGTACCACATTCATCTGTACAAACAATAGTATGCAAGTATAAACACCATGGGACCACACAGCCTGCTCTACCGCCCAGGAAGGAGACACGTTCTGTCTCATAGAGATTAATGTACTTTGGTGCGAAAAGTGCAAATCAATCCCAGAACAACAGCAAAGGACCTTGTGAAGATGCTGGAGGAACCAGGTACAAAAGTATCTATATCCACAGTAAAAACGAGTCCTATATCAACATAACCTGAAAGGCCGCTCAGCAAGGAAGAAGCCACTGCTTCAAAACCGCCATAAAAAGCCAGACTACGGTTTGCAACTGCACATGGGGACAAAGGTCGTACTTTTTGAAGACATGTCCTCTGGTCTAATGAAACAAAAATAGAACTGTTTGGCCATAATGACCATTGTTATGTTTGGATGAAAAAGGGGGAGGCTTGCAAGCCGAAGAACACCATCCCAACTGTGAAGCACGGGGGTGGCAGCATCATGTTGTGGGGGTGCTTTGCTGCAGGAGGGACTGGTGCACTTCACAAAATAGATGGCATCATGAGGATTGAAAATTATGTGGATATATTGAAGCAACGTCTCAAGACGTCAGTCATGAAGTTACAGCTTGGTCGCAAATGGGTCTTCCAAATGGACAATGACCTCAAGCATACAGTGGGGAGAACGAGTATTTGATAACCTGCAAAATCGGCAGTGTTTCCTACTTACAAAGCATGTAGAGGTCTGTAATTTTTTATCATATGTACACTTCAACTGTGAGACGGAATCTAAAACAAAAATCCAGAAAATCACATTGTATGATTTTTAAGTAATTAATTAGCATTTTATTGCATGACATAAGTATTTGATCACCTACCAACCAGTAAAAATTCCAGCTCTCACAGACCTGTTAGTTTTTCTTTAAGAAGCCCCCCTGTTCTCCACTCATTACCTGTATTAACTGCACCTGTTTGAACTCGTTACCTGAATAAAAGACACCTGTCCACACAATCAAACAGACTCCAACCTCTCCACAATGGCCAAGACCAGAGAGCTGTGTAAGGACATCAGGGATAAAATTGTAGACCTGCACAAGGCTGGGATGGGCTACAGGACAATAGGCAATCAGCTTGGTGAGAAGGCAACAACTGTTGGCGCAATTATTAGAAAATGGAAGAAGTTCAAGATGACGGTCAATCACCCTCGGTCTGGGGCGCCATGCAAGATCCCACCTCGTGGGGCATCAATGATCATGAGGAAGGTGAGGGATCAGCCCAGAACTACACGGCAGGACCTGGTCAATGACCTGAAGAGAGCTGGGACCACAGTCTCAAAGAAAACCATTAGTAACACACTACGCCGTCATGGATTAAAATCCTGCAGCGCACGCAAGGTCCCCCTGCTCAAGTCAGCGCATGTCCAGGCCACTTCTGAAGTTTGCCAATGACCATCTGGATGATCCAGAGGAGGAATGGGAGAAGGGCATGTGGTCCGATGAGACAAAAATAGAGCTTTTTAGTCTAAACTCCACTCGCCGTGTTTGGAGGAAGAAGAAGGATGAGTACAACCCCAAGAACACCATCCCAACCATGAAGCATGGAGGTGGAAACATCATTCATTGGGGACGACTGCACCGTATTGAGGGGAGGATGGATGGGGCCATGTATGGCGAGATCTTGGCCAACAACCTCCTTCTCTCAGTAAGAGCATTGAAGATGGGTTGTTCTCCCCACTGTACCTCCAAAGTTGTGGCAAAATGGCTTGAGGACAACAAAGTCAAGGTATTGGAGTGGCCATCACAAAGCCCTGACCTCAATCCCATTGAAAATTTCTTGGCAAAACTGAAAAAGTGTGTGCGGGCAAGGAGGCCTACAAACTTGACTCAGTTACACTAGCTCTCTCAGGAGGAATGGGCCAAAATTCACCCAACTTATTGTGGGAAGCTTGTGGAAGGCTACCTGAAACGTTTGACCCAAGTTAAACAATTTAAAGGCAATGCTACCAAATACTAATTGAATGTATGTAAACTTCTCACCCACTGGGAATGTGATGAAAGAAATAAAAGCTTAAATAAATTATTCTCTCTACTATTATTCTTACATTTCACATTCTTCAAATAAATTGGTGATCATAATTGACCTAAAACAGTAACTTTTTTTTACAAGGATTAAATGTCAGGAATTGTGAAACTGAGTTTAAATGTATTTTCCTAAGGTGTATGTAAACTTCCGACTTCAACTGTAGACACAGTGAAAAGACTGGGGCTAACTTCGATAATTCCCTGGTTACTATTTTATGGTTAAGAAAATAAATAACACTCGTATAGTTGCTCAGAGGAAATACTGTAACGAAATACTCACCTTGCACAACATTCTGTGTTTACAAGGTTATATAAGGTGCAACATTATATTTGAACAAATTATATAAAATGATATATTACGTGTAGGGCACACAAAAGAACATTAGCTTTCCTTCATCATTGATTTAAAAAAAAGAATGTCTATAAAAAAACCTAGTGTCATACCGCAGACTAATGACTGAGAATCATCATATAATGATGATGATGAGGGTGACGATAAGCTGTAAGGGTGTTTATTGTGCTGTGAGCCCCATGCTAGGCTTGTGACTGGCCTTTGGAGTTTTCTGCGCTGAAAGAATCAGTGTTGTCTTCATGATGGGAATGAATGTGCTTGTGCCTGTCTTCCTGGAAACGAGTCCGATGGGTGTCTGTTCCATTTGACACAGACTGCTGACTGTCGCCACTGAGCAACTCAATAAATAACACAATTAAGATGAGTCAATACTGAGACAATACTATAATATGAGTTTTTCTTAATAATGTCACACAGCCAACTCTTTCAAGAGTTAATGCATTAGATCAGGGACAGAAAGATGAATCCTAGTATTAACCCACCGGGCGGGCACACACTGGTTGAATCAACATTTTTCCATGTAATTTCAATGAAATGTGCCTAGTGGGAAGTGAGCTTTGTTTGACCTTTGCTGTAGTTTAACAGTCTCACATAAGATACGTTCCTCGAGCAGCTGTAGAGAAATGGCACCATCCAGAATTTGATGGCTCATCTCTCCCCCAGGTCTCAGATTTCCGACTGGGTTCTAACTAGACTTTGTGTCAGCAAAGGAGCACAACAGTGTAATGACTTGCAGTCCTCATTCTCAAAACGTGTTGTATTGGCAGAGTGCGCTGTGCCTATCACTGTCACACACACACACACACACACACACACACACACACACACACACACACACACACACACACACACACACACACACACACACACACACACACACACACACACACACACACACACACACACACACACACACACACACACACACACACACTAGTAAGTAGAGTCTTTGTGGGGAAAAATGACAGACCTTTTTTGATCCAGCTTCACCTTAGCATGTGCTACATGGATTCGGTGACAAAGGAAACACAGAGAGTGAAGATTAACCTGGAATGAGGAGGCAGTTTTCCTGGAATGGTGTTAGGGAGTTGGGTTAAAAAAACGAACAGAGGAGATAAACAAGGAACACTTTGAGGAGAGACTGTTCAATGCACACAATACATTTTTTTCGGTTTAATACCCTACGGGTTAAACCTGTAATTTTGCTCTGCTGTCAGATCGCTGTCTTTTGAGCAGATAGAGACTCTCTCCCTGCTTTGTTAGAGATCAGCACACTGTTTCCTGTGCGTATTCCTGTGCGTATTCTATGTAAATTACATGCGATAATCGCAACGCAGGACACAATGCTGGTTCCCGTGGTGCAAATGCAAACCGAGGGTAGATAAACACAGTCTGGGCAGATTTGCATAGCATTTGTGTTTTGGGCGCGCAGAAACGTGCGCCTTGAGGATTCGTGGGGATTTCCTCGAGGTTTTGTATTAGTAAATGCCGACTTCCTCCCAGGGATCGGACCATTATGTACAGGAGCAGCAGACAGAGGTGGGTGTCGAGAAGGACCACAGACAGAATAACTAAATATTACCTGGGCTTGTAACAGTATGTGGAGGTGAACATATCAACTTCTCTGCCGCTCTTACTGTAACAAAATAGGAAAGAAGAACAATCGCTACAAATAATAGAGAAATGTCCCCTAAATGGAGAGGTGTATGTAACATTAGCCACTCCTGAACTCCATCAGATCTCAATCGTTCAAATGCTCGAGGAAGTGTGTGTGTGTTGCCATGTTTTCATTTCCTGTGTGACTTTGCATCTGATCCCTCACAGGAGCATTAATCCCCTTCAAGGTGTATTATAAAACTAAGCTCTGCCTCTGGGTTTGTATTATGTACATTACGTGCACACACACACACACACACACACACACACACACACACACACACACACACACACACACACACACACACACACACACACACACACACACACACACACACACACACACACACACACACACACACACCTCAAGTACCTTTTAGGTCCATGTGTCTGGACTGTTTTACCTGTGAATATGTCGTGGTTACCGGCAGGCAGATAGATCAGAGTTACTCCCCCTTAAACAAAGACAAGTGGCAGCAGAGGATACCACCGCCGGGCGCTTAAAGCCTTGAACTCTGTGCGCACCAACGTACGCTTTAATACCCCCTCAAAATACCACACGCTCCCAGCAAAACAATGCCTGACAGTATCAGCACAACACAACCAACGCAGACAAAGGGCAACTTTGTAACCATAACTGAAACGAACACAGGGAGAATCTGTTTGTCTCCTGATATGAGTAGCTATTGTCAACGTTGGGAGGTTATCGACGTGTGTTTGTGTTACGTGAAAGGTGGCTAAACAACGCTGTTTCCTTTTCTCATTCCATTGTCAAATTTCATGTTGACCTGATATTCGAGAAGGACCACAGACAGAATAACTAAATATGCTTCAGTTAGAATACAGCGCTCCACAGAAATAGTTTGCTCGAGATTAGGATATGAAATTTCACTCTCTAGTTAAGTTTCCAGGTTTTCTATGCTGCTGATCAGTCCGCTGTATCATTGATTCACCCTGAACACTCTCCCTGGTGTTTCATGGTGTTGTAACTCAATGGAGTCCATCATGTTGCAGTCACACTGCTTCCTTCAGCTGGATGTAATTGATATCTGCTGGTTGCCACTGAGGCGCCCTTGTAAAATGCCATATTAGTGTCAGAAATAGTGCAGTTGTTTTAGATGGCCGGCCAGGGGCCCTTTTTATCAAAGCAAGGTTATGTTGGCGTAGGAGGGAGATGTGACAGAGTTGTCTTGGCAGAATGATGGTGGCTGACACATGCGGCTATAACGGATGTTGTAGATAATCATTGTCTGCCACGTCTTTAGTTATGATCTCTTAGGCTGCCTGGATGAGGACTGCAGGTGTATACCGCCAAGCCCCTTCATCCATCACATGCCCAGACAAAATGCTGAAGATGAAATGCTTCTCCATCTTCGGGATGAGGGATGTGGTTTTATTGAACACCCTCCCCTCCTCTAAAATCTCTCCATACTGCCTGACTGCAGGTTACTTTCTCCTAAGAAGGGAGGTTGTTGTGTTGTTTTTTTTCTCAATCGAGGAAAAAGCACAAAGAAATGATGTTGAAACGTACAGTGTATCTATAGCAGAACAGTAAATGATCAAATGCTCAAATACATCTGATCTATTTTCTTGCCTTAAACCACCTTTTGCAAACCCTTTGAACACACATGTCGTCAGCGAATACAAAATTCACTGTTACGTGTTTGTTTCACAAATATTTGCACATTGTTTCAAAGAGAAATGTGCACAATTGTGTTCACTTTTTCCGTCAATCAGTAAACACTACTGCACAAAATTCTAAATCACCCCATCAGTGTCATACAGTGGTGGTCGATGCCGTTTATTAAGATAAGGGAGAACAACATTTTTTTTAATGAGCATGAACTTATTTCTAGTACAGCATATTGAATGACTGACTTTCACATTCCATTCACCCAGCTCAATGTAACCCAGTTCAATGATTCTTCAAATTTGCCACCCTTTGCCTTGATGACAGCTTTGCACACTCTTGGCATTCTCTCAACCAGCTTTGCCTGGAATGCTTTTCCAACAATCTTGAAGGAGTTCCCACATATGCTGAGCACTTGTTACCTGCTTTTCCTTCACTCTGGGGTCCAACTTATCCCAAACCATCTCAATTTGGTTGAGGTCGGGTGATTGTGGAGGCCAGGTCATCTGATGCAGCACTCCATCACTCTTATTCTTGGTCAAATAGCCCTTACACAGCCTGGAGGTGTGTTGGGTCATTCTGTAGAAGAACAGATAGGCCCACTAAGCGTAAACCAGATGGGATGGCGTATCTACACAGAATGCTGTGGTAGCCATGCTGGTTAACTGTGCCTTGAATTCTAAATAAATCACAGACAGTGTCACTAGCAAAGCACCCCCACACCATCAGACCTCCTCCTCCATGCTTCATGGTGGGAACCACAAATGCGGAGATCATCCGTTCATCTGATCTGTGTCTCACAAAGACAGTTGGAAGTTGGAACCAAAAATCTCAAATTTGGACTCATCAGACCAAAGGACAGATTTCCACCGGTCTAATGTCCATTGCTCATGCTTCTTGGCCCAAGCAAGTCTCTTCTTATTATTGGTATCCTTTAGTAGTGGTTTCTTTGCAGCAATTTGACCATGAAAGTCTGATTCACGCTGTCTCATCTGAACAGCTGATGTTGAGATGTGTCTGTTACTTGAACTCTGTGACGCATTTATTAGGGCTGCAATTTCTGAGGCTGGTAACTCTGATGAACTTATGCTCCTCAGCAGAGGCAATGCTGGATTTTCCTTTCCTGTGGGGGTCCTCGTAAGAGACAATTTCATCATAGCGCTATATAGTTTGTCTGACTGCACTTGAAGAAACTTTCAAAGTTATGAAAATCTTCCGAATTGGCTGACCTTCATGTCTTAAAGTAAAAAAGGACTGTGGTTTCTCTTTCCTTATTTGAGCTGTTTTTGCCATAATATGGACTTAGTCTTTTACCAAATGGGGCTATCTTCTGTATACCACCCCTACCTTGTCACAACACAACTGATTGGCTCAAATTGTAATGATGTACGCTGAGAGTCAGAAAGCTAGTTCAGGGAGTGAATACATTTAATAAATGAACAAAACAAGAAACACAAATAGCACACCGACATGAAACAGAAACAGTGACGACTGGGGAAGAAACCAAAGGGAGTGACATATAAAGGGCAGGTAATCAAGGAGGTGATGGAGTCCAGGTGAGTGGCATTATGTGCAAATGCGGGTAACGCTGGTGACAGGTGTGTGCCATAAACAATCAGCCTGGTGACCTAGGGTTCCGGAGAGAGCACACATGACACAAATGCATTAAGGAGGAATGAAATTAGACAAATACATTTTTAACAAGGCACACCTGTTAATTGAAATGCATTCCAGGTGGCTACCTCATAAAGCTAGTTGAGAGAATGCCGATAGTGTGCAAAGCTGTCATCAAGGCAAAGGGTGGCTACTTTGAAGAATCGCAAATATAAAATATATTTAAATTTGTATAACACTTTTTTGGTTACTATAGGATTCCATATGTGTTATTTCACAGTTTTGATGTTTTCACTATTATTCTACAATGTAGAAATAGTAAAAATAAAGGAAAACCCTTGAGTGAGAAGGTGTGTCCAAACCTTTGACTGGTACAAAAGTATGTGTACACCCCTTAAAATTTGTGGATTCAGCTATTTCACCACACCGGTTGCTGACAGGTTTTAAAAATTGAGCACACAGCCAGGCAATCTCCATAGACAAACATTGAACGTAGAATGGCCTTACTGAAGAGCTCAGTGACTTTCAATATGGCACTGTCATAGGATGCCACCTTTCCAACAAGTAATTTGGTTACATTTCTGCCCTGCTAGAGCTTCCCCGGTCAACTGCAAGTGCTTTTGAAGTAGAAAATCTCTGTTGAAGTAGAAAATCGTGGCTCCGCCGCGAAGTGGTAGACCACAGAAGCTCACAGAATAAGACCGGCAAGTGCTGAAGAGTGTAGCACGTAAAAAACAACTGTTCTCTGTTGCAACACTCACTACAGAGTTCCTAACTGCCTCTGGAAGCAACATCAGCACAAGAACTGTTCGTCGGGAGCTTCATGAAATGGGTTGCCATGGCCGAGCAGCCACACACAAGCCTAAGATCACCATGCGCAATGCCAAGTGTCGGCTGGAAGGGTGTAAAGCTCGCTGCCATTGGACTCTGGAGTAGTGGAAACGCGTTCTCTGGAGTGATGAATCATGCTTCACCATCTGGCAGTCCAACGGACGATTCTGGGTTTGACGGATGCCAGGGAAATGCTTTCTTGCCCTAATGCATAGTGCCAACTGTAAAGTTTGGTGGAGGAGGAATAATGGTCTGGGGCTGTTTTTCAGGGTTCGGTCTAGGCCCCTTAGTTCCAGTGAATAGAAATATTAACGCTACAGCATACAATGACATTCTAGACGATTCTGTGCTTCCAACTTTGTGGCAACAGTTTCTGGAAGGCCCTTTCCTGTTTCAGTATGACAATGCCCCGTGCACAAAGTGAGGTCCATACAGAAATGGTCGGTGTGGAAGAACTTGACTGGCCGGCACAGAGCCCTGACCTCAACCCCGTCAAACAACTAATCGCCCAACATCAGTGCCAGACCTAACTAATGCTTTTGTGGCTGAATGGAAGCAAGTACCTGCAGCAATGTTCCCAACATCTAGTGAAAAGCCTTCCCAGAAAAGTGGAGGCTGTTATAGCAGAAAACAGGGGACCAACTCCATATTAATGCCCACGGTTTTGGAATGAGATGTTCGATGACTTTTGGTCATGTATTGTATGTTTATCCCCGTTTCGTTTCCGTTTGCTTCCGTTTTAAGAAATCTTTTTCAACAGAATCGGAGGAAGGAATACACCCCTGATAAACACCCAACACACAATACACTCCACACGCAAAAACAGTTCCCTTTCCTAGCAACCACATACAAACAGCGTGATCCCTTTGACCATTGTATAATTAATTATTGCATCTTCGCACTCTCCTCCTCTCACCTTTTCCCTTCGCTTGTGGACTTCAGTGCATAGTGCATCAGCATTCTGTGACCAGGCAAAAGAAAAACTTTCCAAGACACACCATATCATACCCGCTAACCGCTACACACAGCCTACATCGTTGTCACCATATTAGCTAGCATCTTAGTCAACATAGCTACTAGAACCAACGCATTAGTAAACCTGCTACAATCATGCACCACATCCAATAAGCAGTTTAGCCGTTACACTGGCGGGCCCTGGTGGCAATAAATTAATAAAACCAAAAGCTTACCTTGACTTGGAAGAGTTCAGGTGTTGGATAGCCATAGCCAGCTAGCTAACATATCATCCCTGTTTTACCCTGGTGTTTGAGTAAGCTAAACTAGCTAGCTGCATTCGCTAGCTAAGTAAGTGAAAGTGAAAGTGGAAATAAAAATACAACAAAATCTCTCTCTCTCTCGCTTCTCCTTCCTTTTTAAATAGATGTTTGTTTTCAAAACTTTCTCTTTGAGTCAACTACTCATCACATGTTATGCACTGCTAGATAGCCTTATCTCAGGCTTTCAGTACTAGATTCATTCCCTAATCCTTTGATTAGGTGGGCAATATGTCAGTTCATGCTGCAAGAGCTCTGATAGCTTGGAGGACATCCTCTGGAAGTTGTCATAATTACTGTGTAAGCCTGTGGAAGGGGTGAGAACCACGAGCCTCCTAGGTTTTGTATTGAAGTCAATGTACCCATCCTCCGGCTACACCATGGTGCTACCCTACAGAGAGCTGTTGAGACTACTGTAGACCTTTGAAAAACAGTGTGTTTCAATCAATTATTTGATGACGTGAATACATTTAGTATAGTTTTATCTAAAAAGGATAACTTTTTCATGTTGAACTATTTTTATTTTTCAGAAATTCAATGAGCAGGATGGTCCTTTTCTGAGAAGCCTCCACTAGGGTCCTACCATGTACAATATATGGAAAGATTTAGGCAATGGGGACTGTCTAATTGTTAGACTTTTGCAGAAATGCAGAGATGCAGTGTTAATTTCATTAACAAAAATACTGACTCAAATATTCAGCAAAAAATTGAGGAGACTTAACTGACTAAATAATAGACCCCCCCACAAAAAAACCTATAAATTAACGAAAAGGATTTTTAATTTCAGTTGACTAAAACGAGAAGAGACCAAAATGATCTCACGAACCACGTTTCCATCCACACTCTTTATGAGTGAAGTCATACCCTATATACAAATATTAAATAATGACAGCTGTGATGGAAAGAGGTAGCTTCGGTACAATTTTATAAATGCCGACGGATACTGTCATTTGTTCATTCAACATGGTGGGAACTTTTTCTGTGGGTAAAATGAATTGGTATGATATGGTGTGTGAAACCATGCAGTTTATTTGACTATCGGTGGTTTAACTTCACAGGGTGGTTTAAGTGCATGGTGATATTGATGCTCCAATCCAATAAATATTGAGGGTCTTATTCTGGTGACATGATGATCATCGCTTGACTGCGGTTTAACAAATACAATAATTCTCAATTCTTATCCATAATAATCTCACCATGTAGACTAGACTACCCATCTGTACTGTATCTGCCAGGCTCTTGTCCATAATAGTCTCATCATGTAGACTACCCGTCTGTACTGTATCTGCCAGGCTCTTGTCCCTAATAGTCTCATCATGTAGACTACCCATCTATACTGTATCTGCCAGGCTCTTGTCCATAATAGTCTCATCATGTAGACTACCCATCTATACTGTATCTGCCAGGCTCTTGTCCATAATAGTCTCATCATGTAGACTACCTGTCTGTACTGTATCTGCCAGGCTCTTGTTCATTATAATCTCATCATGTAGACTACCCATCTGTACTGTATCTGCCAGGCTCTTGTCCATAATGGTCTCATCATGTAGACTACCCGTCTGTACTGTATCTGCCAGGCTCTTGTCCATAATAGTCTCACCATGTAGACTACCAGTCTGTACTGTATCTGCCAGGCTCTTGTCCATTATAATCTCATCATGTAGACTACCCATCTGTACTGTATCTGCCAGGCTCTTGTCCATAATGGTCTCATCATGTAGACTACCCGTCTGTACTGTATCTGCCAGGCTCTTGTCCATAATGGTCTCATCATGTAGACTACCCGTCTGTATTGTATCTGCCAGGCTCTTGTCCATAATAATCTCATCATGTAGACTACCCGTCTGTATTGTATCTGCCAGGCTCTTGTCCATAATGGTCTCATCATGTAGACTACCCGTCTGTATTGTATCTGCCAGGCTCTTGTCCATAATGGTCTCATCATGTAGACTACCCGTCTGTACTGTGTCTGCCAGGCTCTTGTCCATAATAGTCTCACCACCGGGGCAAATTACCTGCCCTCCAGGACACCTACACCACCCGATGTTACAGGAAGGCCATAAAGATCATCAAGGACATCAACCACCCGAGCCACTGCCTGTTCACCCCGCTATCATCCAGAAGGCGAGGTCAGTACAGGTGCATCAAAGCTGGGACCGAGAGACTGAAAAACAGCTTCTATCTCAAGGCCATCAGACTGTTAAACAGCCACCACTAACATTGAGTGGCTGCTGCCAACACACTGACACTGACTCAACTCCAGCCACTTTAATAATGGGAATTGATGGGAAATTCTGTAAATATATCACTAGCCACTTTAAACAATGCTACCTTATATAATGTTACTTACCCTACATTATTCATCTAATATGCATACGTATATACTGTACTCTATATCATCGACTGCATCCTTATGTAATACATGTATCACTAGCCACTTTAACTATGCCACTTTGTTTACATACTCATCTCATATGTATATACTGTACTCGATACCATCTACTGTATCTTGCCTATGCTGCTCTGTACCATCACTCATTCATATACCCTTATGTACATATTCTTTATCCCCTTACACTGTGTATAAGACAGTAGTTTTGGAATTGTTAGTTAGATTACTTGTTGGTTATTACTGCATTGTCGGAACTAGAAGCGCAAGCATTTCGCTACACTCGCTAACCATGTGTATGTGACAAATACAATTTGATTTGATTTGATCTGCCAGGCTCTTGTCCATAATAGTATCACCATGTAGACTACCCGTCTGTACTGTATCTGCCAGGCTCTTGTCCATAATAGTCTCATCATGTAGACTACCCGTCTGTACTGTATCTGCGAACTGCTGGCTAGAGCGCACGTGCCAAAACCAGAGTAGGCACATTTGTATTCATCCGCAAAGTTGAAAATGCAATGGAAACACATTGAACTTTAGATTTGTATTCAGTACATGAAAACTTAAGCGAAAAAGTACATTTTTTGTGCACTATGTCATCACACAATTATTTTTATCAGCAACAAGTCTGTTAGGAAAATTTGCATATTTTCTTTATTCGGAATTTAGAATATTCGCATGAAAATCTGTTGCCAATTGGATGGAAACCTAGCTTGTGACGAAAATCTGACTAGTAAATGGACTAGACAATAGTTTTTGGAGAGTGTAGAAAGTACAATTAATATTACAATTAATATTAAAGTACAATTATATTAAAGTATTAATATAACAGTACAATTAATATTAGCAGTACAGATGCACAGTGCAGTTGTGTTCAGCAGTGGGAAGGACTCGCCACACCCGTCACATACAGCCTACATCAGCTGGTGAGGTTCGGGGAGCAAGAGATGAGTGTGGGCAGAAAGGCTCTGCTCCAGCTCAGCCTCCAGTGATACACATTGCACAGGGGACTCTCTTTCGTCCCTGTAGATAACCAGTCACCGCCTGCCTTCTAGTTAGCGACCCTTCTCGCTGGCAACTCTCTTGCTTACCTGTAGCTAACCAGTCATCAACAGCCTTCTATAGTAGTGAACTACCCATTGCCTGGATAAGAAATGTAAGTGACGAAATAAAAACAACAACAGCATTGAGTGTAATAGTAAAATAACAGTCGAGCTCTGTTTTTATCTCACTTGAGTATAAAAATGAGTCTGTCTTTGAATTTGTAGTCTCCCTCCCACTTTCCCCAATGGATTTCAAAGCCAGGTTGTAGCCAATGTAGTCAAATCTCCCTCCTTTTCTCAGAAGAAAATGGCTTAATTTGAACCCTTAATTCAAATGATGTGACCCGTAACACCAGCGCTACATTTTTTTTGAGGTGCGTTCAGCAGGATGCACCGTTTTGGAACGTACAGATAGAAATATGCTAGGTAGAACAAACATGCCTCTCTGACATGTTGAATAAGGAATAACTTTGGAACTATTCATTGGAATTTCTACCAGCAACATTTGAGAACGTTTTGCAACTGAACGTGGCCTTTGTAACATTAGCAGTAGCCTACAGTCGTGGCGAAAAGTTGAGAATGACACAAATATTAATTTTCACAAAGTCTGCTGCTTCAAATTGATGGCAATTTGCATATACTTCAGAATGTTATGAAAAGTTATCAGATTCATTGAATGTCCCTATTTGCCATGCAAATAACTGAATCCCCCAAAAAACATTTTATTGATTCGAATAACAGACTGGAAGCTTCAAAAGGAGGGTGGTGCTTGGAATCATTGTTCTTCCTCTGTAAACCATGGTACCTGCAAAAGGACTAGCTGACATCATGTCAGTGATTCTCTCGTTAACACAAGTGTGAGTGTTGACGAGGATAAGGCTGGAGGTCACTCTGTCATGCTGATTGAGTTCGAATAACAGACTGGAAGCTTCAAAAGGAGCGTGGTGCTTGGAATCATTGTTCCTCCTCTGTAAACCATGGTACCTGCAAGGAAACACGTCCCGTCATCATTGCTTTGCACAAAATGGGCTTCACAGACAAGGATATTGCTGCCAGTAAGATTGCACCTAAATCAACCATTTATCAGATTATCAAGAACTTCAAGGAGAGCGGATCAATTGTTGTGAAGAAGGCTTCAGGGCGCCCAAGAAAGCCCAGCACCAGGACCGTCTCCTATAGTTGATTCAGCTGCGGGATCGGGGCACCACCAGTACAGAGCTTGCTCAGGAATGGCAGCAGGCAGGTGTGAGTGCATCTGAACGCACAGTGAGGCGAATAACTTTTGGAGGATGGCCTGCTGTCAAGAAGGGCAGCAAAGAAGCCACTTCTCTCCAGGAAAAACATCAGGGACAGACTGATATTCTGCAAAAGGTACAGGGATTGGACTGCTGAGGACTGGGGTAAAGTCATTTTCTCTGATGAATCCCCTTTCCGATTGTTTGGGGCATCCGGAAAAAAGCTTGTCTGGAGAAGACAAGGTGAGCGCTACCATCAGTCCTGTGTCATGCCAACAGTAAAGCATCCTGAGAGCATTCATGTGTGGGGTTGCTTCTCAGCCAAGGGAGTGGGCTCACTCACAATTTAGCCTAAAAACACAGCCGTGAATAAAGAATGGTACCAACACATCCTCCGAGAGCAACTTCTCCCAACCATCCAGGAACAGTTTGGTGATGAACAATGCCTTTTCCAGCATGATGGAGCACCTTGCCACAAGGCAAAAGTGATAACTAATTGGCTCGGGGAACAAAGCATCGATATTTTGGGTCCATGTCCAGGAAACTCCCCAGTCCTTAATCCCATTGAGAACTTCAATCCTCAACAGGTGGGTGGACAAACAAAAACCCACAAATTCTGACAAACTCCAAGCATGGATTATACAAGAATGGCTGCCATCAGTCAGGATGTGGCTCAGAAGTTAATTGACAGCATGCTAGGGCAGATTGCAGAGGTCTTGAAAAAGAAGGGTCAACACTGCAAATATTGACTCTCTGCATCAACTTCATGTAATTGTCAATAAAAGCCTTTGACACTTATGAAATGCTTGTAATTATACTTCAGTATTCCATAGTAACATCTGACAAAAATATCTAAAGACACTGAAGCAGCAAACTTTGTGGAAATTAATATTTGTGTCCTTCTCAAAACTTTTGGCCACGACCATATATGCAAACACTTGGTGGCACAGAAAGAATGGAAAAGGGATAGTAAACAATTTATTGATTAAATTCCTCTTGCAACTACACTATATCTGACTGAGTGAATAACTTTATTTTGAGTTAATGTGGACCGATTAACTCAGACTTCGGCACTTGGAACAGGACTTGAGCACTGGGACTCGTACTTCCGTCATAAGGACTCGTGACTTGACTCGGACTTGAGACTCGATTCGAACTGGAGGTTTAGTGACTCGACTGCAACACTGGGCGAAACAGTCATTAGCTGTTTCTCTCTCTCTCTCTCTCTCTCTCACTCTTCTGCTCTCTCTCCTCTCTCTCTCTCTCTCTCTCTCTCTCTCTCTCTCTCTCTCTCTCTCTCTCTCTCTCTCTCTCTCTCTCTCTCTCTCTCTCTCTCTCACTCTTCTGCTCTCCTCTCTCTCTCTCTCTCTCTCTCTCTCTCTCTCTCTCTCTCTCTCTCTCTCTCTCTCTCTCTCTCTCTCTCTCTCTCTCTCTCTCTCTCTCTCTCTCTCTCTCTCTCTCTCTCTCTCTCTCTCTCACTCTTCTGCTCTCTCTCTCTCTCTCTCTCTCTCTCTCTCTCTCTCTCTCTCTCTCTCTCTCTCTCTCTCTCTCTCTCTCACTCTTCTGCTCTCTCTCTCTCTCTCTCTCTCTCTCTCTCTCTCTCTCTCTCTCTCTCACTCTCTCTCTCACTCTTCTGCTCTCTCTCTCTCTCTCTCTCTCTCTCTCTCTCTCTCTCTCTCTCTCTCTCTCTCTCTCTCTCTCTCTCTCTCTCTCTCTCTCTCTCTCTCTCTCTCTCTCTCTCTCTGCTTGTGTGTGTCTTGTTTGTTTTGTATTTAATTACCAATATCTATTTTCCTCAATTAGGAATTTAGTTTGCCAGATAATTATTATATATTCTTCTATATGTTTGTCATATTTCTGCTGTTGGGAAGAGAATATGTTGTTATGCAGAAAGGTGTTGGTAGGACAAAGCTATGTATGTTTGGAAGTCAGTAATTTATGTTTACTAAAGGTTAATGAGGCAATACAAATGTGATGTGACAAAAATGTGACTAAAATGAAAGGGCATTTCGTTTACTAAAATAGTCCACTGTTTTCGTCATTTTGACAATTACTAAACTAAATCATTATTCAAATGACAAAAATGTTATTATGACCTAATTATATTTGAGCCAAAATCACTAAGACTAAACTAAATCTAAAAAGAGACGCAGTGAATAAAGTTAGGTTACTTCTAAGTAACCTTGGGTTAATCCTACAGTAAATCATCTCTAACATTATGACCTTTCATAGTAGAGCCATGATCTACTGGGTCTAACTTTCTGTATTTTCTACTTGGACTCAAGAGATGACTCTGGTTGCATTAATATTTTTGCAGGCAGTCGTGTTCTTTTGATGACTGTATTTGAAATTTTGAAGGTATAATATGAATTTTGATTAATTAATTTATGTTTTGAGAAGGCATCTACATTTCAAAAATGCATTTACTGTTTTGTAAAAGGCCACAGAGTTTTGTGTCTTTTGGACTCTGAAAATCAAATCAAATCAAATTGTATTTGTCACATGCGCCGAATACAACAGGTGTAGACCTTACAGTCAAATGCTTACTTACAAGCCCTTAACCAACAATGCAGTTTTAAGAAAATACCCCAAAAAAGTCAGAAATAAAATAAACAAATAATTAAAGAGCAGCAGTAAAATAACAATAGCGAGGCTATATACAGGGGGTACCGGTATAGAGTCAATGTGCGGGGGCACCGGAGGTAATTGAGGTAATTTGTACATGTAGGGAAAGTTATTAAAGTGACTATGCATAGATAATAACAGAGAGTAGGAACAACGTATAAAGGGGAGGGGGGGGATGCAAATAGTCTGGGTAGCCATTTGATTAGATGTTAAGGAGTCTTATGGATTGGGGGGGTTAAAGCTGTTAAGAATCCACTTGGACCTAGACTTGGCTCTCTGGTCAGGTCTCTGACCTCCTTCCTATAGGCTGTCTTGTCGTTGTCGGTGATCAGGCCTACCACTGTGTCATTGGCAAACTTAATGATGGTGTTGGAGTCGTGCCTGGCCGTGCAGTTATGGGTGAACAGGGTGTACAGGAGGGGACTGAGCATGCACCCCTGAGGGGCCCCCGTGTTGAGGATCAGCGTGGCGGACGTGTTGTTACCTACTCTTACCACCTGGGGGCGGCCCATCAGGAAGTCTAGGATCCAGTTGCAGAGGGAGGTGTTTAGTTCAAGGGTCCTTAGCTTAGTGATGAGCTTTGAGGGCAATATGGTGTTAAACGCTGAGCTGTATTCAATGAATAGCATTCTCACATAGGTGTTCCTTTTGTCCAGGTGGGAAAGGGCAGTGTGGAGTGCAATAGAGATTGCATCCTCTCTGGATCTGATGGGGCGGTATTCAAATTGGAATGGGTCTAGGGTTTCTGGGATAATGGTGTTGATGTGAGCCATGACCAGCCTTTCAAAGCACTCCATGACTATAGACGTGAGTGCTACGGGTCAGGGAGTCATTTAGGCAGGTTACCTTAGTGTTCTTGGGCACAGGGACAGTGGTGGTAGTCTGCTTGAAACATGTTGGTATTGCAGACTAAGACAGAGAGAGGTTGAAAATGTCAATGAAGACACTTGCCATTTGGTCAGCGCATGCACGGAGTACACGTCCTGGAAATCCATCTGTCCCTGTGGCCTTGTGAATGTTGACTGGTTTAAAGGTCTTACTCACATTGGCTGTGGAGAGTGTGATCACACAGTCATCCGGAACAGCTGATGCTCTCATGCATGTTTCAGTGTTACTTGCCTCAAAGCGAGCATAGAAGAAATTTAGCTCACCTGGTGGGCTTGTGTCGCTGGGCAGCTCTTGGCTGTGCTTCCATTTGCAGTCTGTAATAGTTTGCAAGCCCTGCCACATCCAATAAACATCGGAACTGGTGTAGTCCTGTGTTGATGCTTTGCCTGTTTGATGGTTTGTCAGAGAGGGCATAGTGGGATTTCTTATAAGCTTCCAGGTTAGTCACACTCCTTGAAAGTGGCAGATTGACCTTTTAGCTCAGTGCTGATGTTGCCTGTAATCCATGGGTTCTGGTTGGGGTATTACGTACAGTCACTGTGGGGCGAAGTCATCGATGCACTTATTGATGAAGCCAATGACTGATGTGGTGTACTCCTCAATGCCATCGCAAGAATTCCGGAACATATTCCAGTCTGTGCTAGCAAAACTGTCCTGTAGTTTAGCATCTGCTTCATCTGACCACTTTTTTATTGACCGAGTCACTGATGCTTCCTGCTTTAATTATTGCTTGTAAGCAGGAATCAGGGTCAGATTTGCAAAATGGAGGGCGAGGGAGAGCTTTGTACGCGTCTCTGTGTGTAGAGTAATGATGGTCTAGAGTTTTTTTTATCTCTGGTTGCACATTTAACATGCTGATAGAAATGAGGTAAACACTGATTTAAGATTCCCTGCATTAAAGTCCCCGGCCAGGAGCGCCGCCTCTGGATGAGCATTTTCCTGTTTGCTTATGGAGGTATACAGCTCATTGAGTGTGGTCTTAGTGCCAGCATCGGTCTGCGGTTGTAACTAAACAGCTACGAAAAATACAGATGAAAACTCTCTAGGTAGATAGAGTGGTCTTCAGCTTATCATGAGATACTCTACCTCAGGCGAGCAAAACCTTGAGACTTCCTTAGATATCGTGCACCAACTGTCGTTTACAAATATATAGACCGCCACCCCTTGTCTTTACCAGAGGCTGCTGTTCTATCCTGTTGATAGAGTGTATAACCCGCCAGCTGTATGTTATTAATGTCATCGTTCAGCCACGACTCGGTGAAACATAAGATATTACAGTTTTTAATGTCCTGTTGGTAGGATATACGTGCTTTTATTTTCCAGTGATTGTACGTTGGCTAACAGTACGGATGGCAAAGGAAGATTAGCCACTCGTCGCCCGATCCTCACAAGGCACCCTGATATCCTCTCTGTCTCTTTCTCCTGCGAATGATGGAGATGAGGGCCTGTTCGGGTGTCTAGGGTAAATCCCTCTCATCCGACTCATTAAAGAAAAGTTATTTGTCCAATTCAAGGTGAGTAATCTGTGTTCTGATGTCCAGAAGCTCTTTTCGGTCATAAGAAGCAACATTATGTACAAAATAAGTTACAATGTGAAAAAACTAACAAAATATCACGGTTGGTTAAAAGAGCCATTACATCGTCAGCCATCCCCTCTGGCATCATTATACACAAATCGACAACATTGTTCCAAAAAGTCCATGTACAGTACATGATTGAGAAAAACTGTACTATGCATTTTTTTATTGCTTTAAATATAATTGCAATACAAGAAGAAGATATGTGTTTTATTTTCTTTTACAAATAATTCTGATCGTTTGATTTAGTTAAATGTGACCGACCGCCGCAATTCGGTTTTATGTAGCAACATTTAAAATGTTTTATTTTATTTTTTTACATTGGATTAAAGTAATGGCATATCATACACTGCAGTTGATGAACAACGGGAAAGTAATTCTGCTTTGAAAGTTGATAAATGCGTAACCACACTTTTGAGAAAATGGCCCTTGAATGTTTTGGTACACCTACTCGAGAGCTCTTCTTTGTTTACACCTATTCCGTATCATTCACATCCTCTTAAGCCTTAGCCCCACCCATCTCTTTAAGGATTCACATGTGAGGCCATGTGTTAAACACAATAAGCGAGGTAGTGTAGTAAACAGCCAAAGATTTCAAGACCAAAAGTGGTAAAAGTAGTAGCGTACAATAAGGAATAACTCTAGGTATTCTAGGTAACTCTAGGTAAATACACTTTATCTAGTCCTTGGCCTATATCTTAATCTGACTTTGAACGTGTGTAGATAAACATGTTGCATAAATATTTTACATTTAATAGATGATGCTTACCCAGACAATACTATAACAGCTCCCAGCCAAATCTAGCTACGTGGAGGGGTCACTATCGTCTAGACATGTACACATGTTCATGAAATACAATAGATGGCCGTAATCACCCCCAGACACACCTAGCTAACTTGATGGGTCATGTAATCATTCTCTTGCAAGTGGAGTCTTTTGTTTAAACATGTAGCTAGCGAGCAATGAACCATAATCCCAACCCATAGCTACAGTACAAACAGATTGTCATAGCTAGACACCATGCAGGAAATGCTGGAGTATGAATCTGCAGGTAGCTAAAGCTAACCAACTAGGTTCAATGTTAGCTAGCTAGCTAACATTACGCCATAGCTAGCTAACATTACGCTATAGCTAGCAATGCAAATTGATTTTTTGAGATACAAATACTATTACTACACAGATCATACATGTAATGTTCACTAGAAATCCAGCAACATTAGCTAGCGAGCCAACAAGCTAAAGTTCGCTAGATAGCAAACAGTATGCTTTAACTTGCAATGAAAATGACTTTCTGATGTATGTTATCTGATCAGATATCTGATGATATCTGAAAATGTAGCTAAACTTATACATGGATGAACGCTTCACGGCAGCTTGTCTTTTCCGTTTGGTTTATAGCTAGCTACAGCTTGTTTGGCCCGTTGTTGTGTCAAGTCACTCCGGGTTCACACTGACAGTGTGCAGAAAGTAGTCCATCACATCACTTTTTCCCACTGCTAAATTCTGGGCAGCAATGTTGTTGAGAGCAGTAGCAGCATTTTTTCAGATCTCCATGGCTAATGATATATCTTTCAAAAAAGCTGTGGTAGCAAGGATTATCTACACAAACTGAGCAGCTCATGTTACAGACAGAAGCATGCTACATGGCAGACCAATCTGAACTCATCTCTCCTCATTTCCAACCCAGCCCTTATCTCAGCCAATTAAGCACGTAATTTAGCAATTTTATTCAGATTTACAGATGGCATATACATTTGTTATTAAGTTCACGTTCCAGAAGGTATTTATGTCCCCCAAAAAACGCATTTTGATTAATAAAAAAAGCAGTGTTTTTATTTATTATCCGTTATTTTACCAGGTAAGTTGACTGAGAACACATTCGTATTTGCAGGAACGATCTGGGGAATAGTTACAGGGGAGAGGAGGGGGATGAATGAGCCAATTGTAAACTGGGGATTATTAGGTGACCGTGATGGTTTTGAGGGCCAGATTGGGAATTTGGCCAGGACACCGGGGTTAACACCCCTACTCTTACGATAAGTGCCATGGGATCTTTAATGACCTCAGAGAGTCAGGACACCCGTTTAACGTCCCATCCAAAAGACGGCACCCTACACAGGGCAGTGTCCCCAATCACTGCCCTGGGGCATTGGGATATTTTTTTAGACCAGAGGAAAGAGTGACTCCTACTGGCCCTCCAACACCACTTCCAGCATTAAGTAGCGATGTTGGATATACACCTAGCTTCTTGAAATGGGTCACAAATATAGAATTAAATAATCAAATTACTTAGGATAATAATAGACAAAGAAATATATCTAGAGGATCTCGTCAATAGTGTTGCCAGGAGACACATTGTCAAAACCCAAATGTATAAAACATATACAGTAAATCTTTAATGATGCATTTCCCACTATCTGTTGTGTGTATGATTTAGTCATTGACCTCTTGAGAGGTCTCTGAATATGAGATGCACCATGTCCCTGTCGCTTCCTATTTTATATCAAAGAGGTCAATGTAGAAAATGACTCGAAACCAATTTGTGTTACAAAAAAATACTCCTGAGAAAACACTGCGCTTGGTGTTATGTTTGATATGCACAGAGACACTTATCCATCCATTCACTCCGCCACCCCGCGAATAGAGAAGTGCTCCGGGAATCGCCGCTGCAGCCGCTGCATCAGTGAGATATGATGCTGGTTGATTTTGATCATTGACATTTGCTTTTTCGTGCATTCCCCGAAAACAACGGCCTCCCTTCCATTAAGGAATTATTCAAATGACCTTCAACGATGCATGTTTTCCTACAGTTTTGTTGTGGGAATATGAGAACGCATAGTGACATCTCAATTACTTATGCAAGGCTCAGACTAGGCCCAGTGGAGGCAATCACCATGTGTGGAGTCCTCAGTCACTCCGAATCAAAGAGGAGCCCGGACAGACACACATAATTCAGACAAGTCAGACAGGATTTGCATACAAAGACAAAAAGCAAAAAAATAGACAGGGCATAAATAAAAAATGCATCTTGAGTGGGAAGTCAAGGTAGAGTGTGTGTGTGTGTGTGTGTGTGTGTGTGTGTGTGTGTGTGTGTGTGTGTGTGTGTGTGTGTGTGTGTGTGTGTGTGTGTGTGTGTGTGTGTGTGTGTGTGTGTGTGTGTGTGTGTGTGTGTGTGTGTGTGTGTGTGTGTGTGTGTGTGTGTGTGTGTGTGTGAGAGAGAGAGAGAGAAGGTTTGAATTGTTAAAAAAGGGCATAATATGTCATGTTTTATGTGTGGAGTTCCTCAGCCATCACTAGCCCCTAGCTCACAGTGGACCAGACAGTCATAGTCCGTCTTTATCCCCTTAAACAGAGGGTCCTTCCCCCCTGGAAGTGACACATTGTCTAACGTGTGCTGATGGGGGTGGAGGGATCGGGTGGGGTGTGGATGGGGGGGCAGGCGGAGGTGGAGGGAGGCTACCCGGAGTCACGTCATTAGCGCGTTCGGAGGGAGACGCAGGGCCTCCCTGACACATGTCACGGACAGCAAGCCCAAGCCCACGTATGAACCTGACACACTGCGCATAATTTATCCCGTGACACGATCTGCATGCCGAGTTGTTGATCTGTTGTGTTTGGTTTAGACATGGGCGCTGGCAGGGAAGACAGAGGGGGTCATTATGCAGGTAGTGGTGGGGGGGAGTGGGGGTGAGGTCGGTGGTGGAGGTTAGAGGGGGGTGAGGTGGAGGAGGTGGCAGGAGGGCATCTCTGTACTGTAGCTACACCACACTGAAGGGGCGACACATTTGTCATGTCCAGTGAAAAGTGACATACACAAACAAGCAGAGCCACATATAATACACACACACACACACACACACACACAAATATATACAGTCACCTTCAAAATTATTGACACCCTTGATAAAGAATAGCAAAAAACACAGGATAAAGTAAATAATACAAATGATTTTTTTTATTTTTGTATGCTAATACAATTGCTTAGATATAGAGATCTTGTTTAAGTTAAACAACATTCTGAAAAAGATAGGGATCAAAATTATTGGCACCCTAAAGATTCTTAAAAATGGAATCAAACAAAATACAATCTGCATTAACATTCTACTTTTTTAATAACCCGTTGAGTGTAGGGGGCGGTATTTTGAACTGCCCATTTTTCAGGTCCAGAAGCTAGAATATGCATATAATTGTCAGATTAGGATAGAATACAAACAAAATATTGTCTGTGAGTATAACAGATCTGATATTGCAGGCAAAAACCTGAGGAAAATCCAACTAGGAAGTGCCTCTTATTTTGAAAGCTCCCTGTTCCATTGTATGCCTTCCCTCCATTTAAAGGGATATCAACCAGATTCCTTTCCCCGTGGCTTCCACATGGTGTGAACAGTCTTTAGACATAGTTTCAGCCTTTTATTCTGAAAAATGAGCGAGAACGATCACATCATGTCAGTGGATGGCTGGGTGCCAGCAGAGTTTTGCATGTGCAACAGCTTGGAGCAGACATTTTCTCTCTCTCTCCTATTGAAAAAGCTACAATCCGGTTGAAATATTATTGATTATTTATTCTAAAAACAACCTGAGGTTTGGTTATAAAAAATGTTTGACATGTTTCTACAAACTTTACGGATACTATTTGGAATTTTCGTCTGTGTCACGCCTTGGTCAATATGTTTTGTGTTTTCGTTATATATTTTGGTCAGGCCAGGGTGTGACATGGGTTATGTGTTGTGTTCGTATGGGGTTTTTATAGCATTGGGATTGTGAATGATTAGGGGTGTGTCTAGTTAGGCTTGGCTGCCTGAGGCGATTCTCAATCCGAGTCAGGTGATTCTCGTTGTCTCAGATTGGGAACCGTATTTAGGTAGCCTGAGTTTCACTTTGTATTTTGTGGGTGATTGTTCCTGTCTCTGTGTTGTTTCACCAGATAGGCTGTAATTAGATTTCACGTTCCGTTTGTTGTTTTTGTATTGAGTTATTTTCATGTATCGTTCCGTTTTCATTCATTAAAGATCATGAGTAACAAACACACTGCATTTCGGTCCGACTCTCTTTCGACAAACGAAGAACGCCGTTACAGTCTGCCCCGTCGTGACCGCTTGAGCCTGTGGATTTCTGAACAAAACGAGCCAACCAAATGGAGGTATTTTGGATATAAAAATAATATTTAAGGAAAAGGAACATTTATTGTGAAAACAAAAGGAACATTTATTGTGTAACTGGGAGTCTCTTAAGTGCAAACATCTGAAGATCATCAAAGGTAAGCGATTCATTTTATTGCTTTTCTGACTTTTGTGACCAATCTACTTTGCTGCTAGCTGTTTGTAATGTTTTGTCTGCTGAGAGAGATGTCCTTACATAAACGCTTGGTTTGCTTTAGCTGTAAAGCTTTTTTTTTTAAATCTGGCACGCCAGGTGGATTAACAACAAGCTAAACTGTGTTTTGCTATATTGCACTTGTGATTTCATGAAAGTTAAATATTTTTAGTAATTTAATTTGAATTTGGCGCTGTGCAATTCAGCGGATGTTGATGAAAATTATCCCGCTAACGGGATGGGTGCGCCAAGAATTAAGTTATTCTCAGTTTAAGAAAATGTATTGTGGCCTTCCATGGCTTCCTGTTCCACTGGGGTATGTCATCAATCACCATGGGGAAAGACAAAGAACTCATAAATGAAAGAGACAAATGGTTGTTGACCTATATATATCAGGCAAAGGGAATTCAGAATATATATATATATATATATATATATATATATATATACTCTACATGACCAAAACGCGTGTGTATTTTGTCCCCACGCTCAGTGAGAAGGATGACTCTTTAGGCAAAGAAAAGTCAAAGGGCCACAGTTGTAGAATTACAGAACTTGGTCGCATCATGGAGTCACCAAGCCTCTTATTCTACAATTAGAGGCCACCTCCCTGCCAATAGGCTCCCTGGAAGGGTTTCTGTGAACAAAGCCTTTAATTGTGAGCAACCAACAAATGTACACACCTAGAGCTAAATGGCATTGCCACTTCGATTGGAGCCTGGTGCTGTTACCATATGAAATGAAAATAGAGGTCTTTGGCCATGCACACCAGCAGTATGTTTGGCATCGAGAAAAGAATGCATATGCAGAAAAGAACCTCATAGTTAATGTCAAATATGGTGGTGGATATTGGATGTTATGGGACTTTTTTTATTTATTTTTTGCTTCCCCTGGTCCTGGGGAATTGGGTCACTTAGCATCATGAACTCCACCCAGTACCAGGACATTGTAAACAAAAACCTGGTTGCCTCTGCTAGGACTCGGAGGCTGAAACTTGGCCACAAGTGGATCTTCCAGCAAGACAATGACCCCAAGCACCAACGTCTCCGTTTCAGCGGCAACTGGTCAATTTAAAAAAAAAACTCTGATCTTGTAGATTATTTAGGCAAATTTATGAGTTAGGAAAGTATGTATGAATCATACAAAACAGGATTGGAGAGCCTTTGCGCACAAAATATATTGATGAAACAAAGATACAGTGCTTTGTTTCATCCTCAAAGTTGCCATATTCAAGTTCAATGCATGAGGCATTGGAAGGTGGAAAACAGTGAACAGATAGGGGTTGAACAATAGTCATTCTCAATAATCATGGAACTGTATGACAACTGGCCCGTCCTCGTGAACCATGTGCCAGGCCCCAGGTTTAAACTGCTACATGTGGTCTTAGTAAAGGAAAATCTACATGGATGTGGCAAAATAAAGAAAGGCAAACGGAATGGAATGATGCAAAATGTAGGCTACAAAATTAAGGAAACTTACATTAAATTAGAAACTGGATGGTTCAAGTCCTGAATGCTGATTGGCTGACAGTTGTGGTGTGCCACAGGTATGACAAAACATTTTATTTACTCTAATTAACTTGGTAGCCAGTTTATAATAGCAATAAGGCACGAGGGGGTGTGGTATATGGCCGATATACCATGGCTAAGGGCTGTTGTTACACACAACGCAACGCAGAGTGCCTGAACACAGCCCTTATCCGTGGTATATTGGTCATATACTACAAATCCCCGTGACAGTTACAGTATAAGTGTATGTGTGTATTACTGATGGTGGCTCCTGATAGTGGCTAATATTTAACAAAATATTTAACATATAACTGATAATAAATTGAATCCCTGCAAATTATGATTAGAATTATAAAATGATAGCCTATGACATGTCATGTTAATATGACAGCGGGTTCGCTCGACCTTATTCATGGTTTCATCGCACGTAAATGTGGTGGAGTTCTAGAGGAATTAAGTCAAGAATACATCTTTCTGTGGACTCACCCCTGACACACCTTCTTAAATCTCCACCCTAAAATGAATAGTGGGTGAATAGCAAACTATTCTCACGCCTAAATTCAAGGTCAGAGTACACGTAGAGAGAAAAGTGCATAAAAAAATGGAAGTTCCATTTACACGCGCTAAACTCGGGTCAAAATCCCCCCTATAGAGCACTGCATTTCAATGGTCATCATCTGCTTTGAGTTCCTTCTGAATGTCTTGATATAAAATGAATACCACCCCTTGTTGTAATAATACCTCAGACTATTCCATTCCATTCCATTCCCCTTCACTTCTGTTTCACTCTATTTCACTCTATTTCATCTCTGCTCCAGTGACTGACTGACTGAAGTGTTTATTCAGACATCACTGTGTGTTCATACGCATTTTTCCATTATGGCTGTACTCAACACCCCCCCACCCCCAATTCCCCCTCCCCCGCCATCATGTTTACATGAATTATGCATATGAGCAGTCTCATTAGAGAAACCCCTCCCATGTCACACGGCTAATCCTTGTCGTTGCCCCAGTAACCAGATTAGAGGGAGTAGGGATAGGGACCTCGGGGGCCGGTTTGGTCAGACCCAGGCCCTTGATGTATAGAGATGTGGGGATGTGGTGGGCCTCAAGGCCTGAAATAGATGGCCACAGTCCTAGCACCTGTCCACTGCTGTTAGCATGTTAGCATAGATAATAGGAGCTAATAGGAAATGTGACCCTCCATTTGCTGGTTTGCCCAACATTATGGAGGGTATTTTGTAAGCCTTAACACTTCGGTCTGTTTTAAGGCTTAACTATAATTTGCGGTCAATTTCATTTCAATGATAATAAGGCCATTTCATTGACCCCAACCCTGGTAGCTACAGACTTAACGTGAACAAATAACTCACATTACCATGGACAGTATTGTTTTTGTACAGAAAGTACATTAAAACAGTGGCCACAAGTGGGGAGACGATGACACATTGGGAAGGTGTAGACTGTGTGACAGAAATGGTCCATTTCGTAAGTGCACCGTGGTTGTTTAGAGTCTATTAATTGTATAGCGCCACGTGGGATTATCCATCTGCTTAAAGGTTAACTGCCTTCTCACTTGTGAAATGTGCGTTTTTAACACAGCGGCGCTGCTCCATGACAAGCCGTCTTGTCTCCTGACGCGTCAATAACGTTTTGTATTTGTCTGAACAAAGAATGAATAGAGTTTAAACTGCATCTGAGCAAATTGGACGATTCTGATGGTCCCTAGAAGGCTATCGCTCTCTTCAGAGCCATGTTGATATCCTACTCTTCACGGCGACATTATAAATAAACATGCCTGGTAACAGATCTGCTGCCTGTCTGTGCATGGCCAGACAATCCACTTAATGGCCACGTTGATGGGGGCCTCATCACCAGAGTGATGGAAGGAGGGGAGCTGCTAGTGTCTGGGGTTTGATTTAATGGACTGCTTGTCACATCCCTGTCACTTTTACTGGATAATTCTACTTCACCCTGTCAGGTGGATGTGTGTGTGTGTGTGTGTTTGTGTGTGCGTGTGTGTGTGTGTGTGTGTGTGTGGTGGTGGGGGGGGGGGGGGGTAGAATCTTGTAATACACTGTAATTAATTGAACAGACACATTTTGTTACCAGTATTATCACCTGACAATTCCCAGAGAGGCAGAGACAATGATTCCCATGGTGAGTATGCCTGACCACAAAACTCGACCAGTAAGTCCAGTAAGTCTGAGGGAACTCGGAGGGGAGCACTATTTAAGGAATACGGCGCCATTTCGGACGCAACCTGTGTGGCTGCTCCAACATCCCTCCCTATGTAGAGCCAGCCAGCCACGGAGTGCCACAGACACTGACGAAGGCGTGGAGAAACACATGCCAAAAAAAGGCCCTACTGCCACCCTCACTCTCACATCGCGACAATGATAGGCTGTCATCACACAGCGCTCAGCAACGTCACCCACAACATGAGCACCCACACACGCACGAAGGAGCACATGTACACACACATGTACACACGTCTACGCACGCACACACACCAACGACCCACGGCTGTGAAAATCCGCACCAGTCTGACAACAGTGACAACCAAGACACCCTTGTCACTTCAGTTATTTTTACACCAGGCCTGACAACACATCAAAACTCCCTCTCGTAAGGGAAACAATATGAGACCACTGCATCAAGCATCAGGCCCATTAAACGCTATGTATGTGTCACACAGCACATTTTATTATGCATTAGGCCCAATTAAGTTAGAGGTGTGGTCTAACTCATGTTACTATGTAATGGTAGTGGTACCCTATTGAGTGTTGGAATGTAGAGATAATATTCTGGTCCAGCTGAAAACAACAACATCACTACATCCTAGATTGCGATCCCTGTAATGGTGATCAGTTTGCATGGGTTGGGATGCACTAGAGATAATATCTGTTCAGACTGTGTGTATGTCTGTGTGTGTGTGTGTGTGTGTGTGTGTGTGTGTGTGTGTGTGTGTGTGTGTGTGTGTGTGTGTGTGTGTGTGTGTGTGTGTGTGTGTGTGTGTGTGTGTGTGTGTGTGTGTGTGTGTGTGTGTGTGTGTGTGTGTGTGTGTGTGTGTGTGTGTGTGTATGCATGTGTGTGTGAATGCGTGCCTGTGTGTGTGTGTGTTGAGGTCTCAGGCTGGCAGGCGAGGGGTTAAGTCTCTGGCCCTGGCCGCTGTCAGGAAGCAGACAGCTGCTTTGTGATGCGCTTGATTGGCGGCCTCCGGCACTGAGATCAGTGGCTGCGCCGTGTGATATGTGCCATTTTGGCCTGCATGTGATGTGCAGTGCAGTTTGTCCGTGGCGTCGCATAAGGAAGCCTTGGAAGTATTGTTGGTTGTCACTCAAAGGGGATGTGGCAGCTCAAAATTCGGCACCTGGGTTTTTCTCTTCAAAGATGCTTCATTTGATGCTGTCATCTGAAAAATAAGGTAATAAAATGAGACCCAAACATACAAAGCCTAAAAACATTCACATGGCTTTCAGAAGGTTTTCACACCCCTTGACCTTTTCCACATTTTGTTGCTTTACAGCCTGAATTTAAATTAGATTAAATATATATATTTTTTGTCACTGGCCTACACACAATACCCCAAAATATAAATGAAATCACATTATTTACAAGTGAATGAAAGATTTTTAAGCTGAAGTGTCTTGAGTCAATAAATATTCAACCCCTTTATTCAGCAGCAAAAATGATATGTTGCATGGACTTACTCTGTGTGCAATAATAGTGTTTAACGTGATTTTCTAATGACTATCTCATCTTTGTACCCCACACACACAATTATCTGTACGGCCCCCCAGTTGAGCAGTGAATTTTAAACACATATTAAACTACAAAGATCAGGGGGGCTTTCCAATGCCTTGCAAAGACAAGGGCACTTATTGGTCAAAAATAATAAAAAGCAGACAGACCTTTTAGCATATTGAAGTTATTAATTACACTATGGATGGTGCATCAATACATTTAGTCACTACAAAGATACAGGCGTCCTTCCTAGCCGGAGAGGAAGAAAACCGCTCAGGGATTTCACCATGAGGCCAATGGTGACTTGACCTCATGGTAAAAAAACAATCAAGTTACAGAATTGAATGGCTGTGATAGGAGAAAATTGAAGATGGATCAACAGCATTGTAGTTACTCCACAATACTAACCTAATTGACAGAGTTCAAATAAGGATGAAAATGTACAGAATGAAAATATTCCAAAACATCCATCATGTTTGCAACAAGGCACAAAAGTAATACTGCAAAAAAATGTGGCAAAGCAATTCAGCGTTTGTCCTGAATACAGTGTTGATTGGGGCTAATACAATACAACACATTACTGATTACCACTCTCCATATTTTCAAACATAGTGGTGGCTGCATCATGTTATGGGTATGCTTGTAATCATTAAGGACTGGGGAGTTGTTCAGGATACAAAAGAAATGGAATGGAACTTTTAAGCACAAACAAAATTGTGGAGGAAACCTGGTTCAGTCTGCTTTCCTCTGTACACTGGGAGATTAATTTACCTTTCAGCCCAAGGCAAAATGTACACTTGAGTTGCTTACCAAGAAGACGGTTTACGTTTCTGAGTGGCCGAGTTACAGTTTTGACTTAAATCTGCTTGGAAATCTCTGGCCAGACTTTAAAATTGTGGTCTAGCAATAATCAATAACCAATTTGACAGAGCTTGAAGAATTTTGAATAGAATAATGGGCAAATATTGTATAATCAAGTTGTTCAAAGCTCCTACAGGCTTACCCAGAAAGACTCACAGCTGTAATTGCTGCCAAAAGTTATTCTAACAATCTATTGACTCATTGCATATGCTGTGTTCATTTTCAATAAATCTGCAAACATTTCTAAAAACATGTCTTTACTTTGTCATTATGGAGTGTTAGATGGATGAGAGAGAAAAACAATTAAATCCATTTTGAATTTAGGCTGTAACGCAGCAAAATGTTTATAGCTGTTTTACTCAACGGTTTCCATAATATATTTTCTACACCACGTTCAATTTTTTGAGAAGAAAGTCAGTGCTCAGTCAGTCTAATGGATAAAACAAAGAGAACGTAATATTGTCAATAAACATCCCAGCTAGCAATGAGGAATTGGCCCAGAAGCGGCCCTCTTCCGGGGGGCCGGAACTGATTGAATCGACCCAGAATCTTGTGTCGGACTCGTCCCGGACTCAAAATGGAATCGGCCCAAGTATATCAGGCTGTTTCCGTCTACCGGAATTCACCCTACTTTGCCTGCGTTTTACCAGCATCCCCCCAGAAGCGGCCTGATGCAAATTTAAATAAATGTATACAAAATGACCAGATTTAGTCATTCTAAATATGACTATTTTATACCCATCCACAAAAATGATTTTGTGTTGGAGGACACACCATACACCTGTTGACCATGTCAGTGGCCCACCACAGGAGACACTACAGAGCAATGGGACAAGGACCTCCTGGCCAGCCAAACCCTCCCCTAACTCAGACAACACTGTGCCAATTGCAATTGAGTCACTTCATGGGTCTTCTGGTCACTGCCAGCACAGGTTTTGAACTAGCATCTGTAGTGATACAGTGTTCATAGCATTGCAGTGTCTTAGACCACTGCGCCACTTGGGAACTTCCATCCATAACATCTTTAATGCTTATCAATTGCCTTCCATGTATCAAGATACTAAAATGCCATGCAGGACTCTTAAATAATACCATTGAAATGTTAATTGTATTTTTTTATCACAGAAACATTGAGGAAAATATGGAAAAATAAATAAATAGTGAAATGTTATTTATATAAAGCAGCCCCTGTAATCATCTGCCAGAGAGTAGCCACAATCGGCCCATGCCCCAAGTAATACATTTGGGTCAGATAACTCACACCGGAATCAGCCTGAGCTCAATCCCCGCATCCTAGCCATAAGTAATACTTCCGAAGGCGGCCCAGACTCGGGCCACATGATGTCAGCCGAGTCTGACTCTCAGCTGAGTGCCATGACGATCAGTCGGAATCAGCCCAGATCCCCTGTGCTAGCTGGGATGTTGACAATAAACATATTCTTGTCAATAAACATACTGATTCATCACACATAAAGAAGAGTGTAGGCCATATGCAGGGCGAGAAAACAGAAATGCTAATCGCTAGCTACTGGGCCACACTCCAGGGAAAACAATGCCCTTGCTGTTAGCCTCCTGTTAGCTCTGACAGAATGGGATTAAACACAGTGTGTAAAATGTTACAGTTCAGAACAGCCCTTTGTACATTTTGTGACAAAATAGTCAAATTAAGTCTTTACCCCATGCAGCTCTACCCTTTCCCTCCTCTTCCCTCTTTGTTTTTAGCCTGGAGCTAGTTAGTGGGGAGAGGCGTCACAAGCGGCCAGCGGAGGTCAGCTATGCCTGCAGGCATGAAGGCCTTCAAGTCTGCGGCCTCTCATCTGGCCATTTAACACAACATAGAGGGACTAGATGGATACAGCAACAAGGAAGTAACACTACAACAATACACTAAACCGCAATTAGCAGAACAAAATCTCATCCGAATAATGGCATTGTTTAGTATGAAGCTATTGAGCCCTACATGGTTGAATGCCTGTTTGGGAGATGTAAATTGAAGTGCTGTATGTACAAATTATAGGAATAGACATGTATTAATATTTGTATGGTCATAGCTCTTTAATTAAGCAACTTCTTAATACAGTATCCAATCTATGTGGCTTTTGCTTCTTTAACTGAAAACAAAGGAAGATCCAAATCAACATATTTTTTTCCCCCATTTTTCACCATTGTCACCTTGAACTAAATGTATTTCACTGGAGGATATTTCCATGGAGTCACAGTGGCATCTATCCTCTGTCTGACTGTCTCTGGAGGTGCTTGAAGCGTTTATCCAGCAGAACTGACAGAGAGAAGGCTTTAATTAGCAAGCCTACTCTCTATATTGCATAACATACTGTACTGTCTGTCTGAACGCTAGATAGTAATATTCATTCACTGATGTTTTTGAAGGACCAGTTGGAGAGAGCGTAGCTCCTCATTTACGCCACATAATTAAAAGCAAATGACAATTCCACTTACTGATTTAATTAACCACTTTAGATAAAGCAAACGCACACACGCGCGCACGCACACACGCGCGCACGCACACACGCGCGCACGCACACACGCGCGCACGCACACACGCGCGCACGCACACACACGCACACGCACGCACACACACACACACACACACACGCACCCACACACACACACACACACACACACACACACACACACACACACACACACACACACACACACACACACACACACACACACACACACACACACACACACACACACACACACACACACACACACACATAGATGCACACAAATAGGTCAACCACGAGGGTTATTTAATCACGTAATATTTCAACTAGGAGCTTAATGATTTTGATATTATTCAAAGGATAAACCGGCCTCATCTCGCTCCATTTTGACGTCAGTCAACTTGACATCATGTAAATACTCTTTCAAGCTCGGATTTCAATATTTTTCCCCCTCCAATAATTTGCGAGTTCTCCTCAGTGTTAACGATGAAGGGTTTAATTCATCATAACAGTATTCGTACAACCTCTAATTAGCGGCAACACTCGTACAACAATGCCGCTGTTATCTCAACATGCAAATGAGCTCTCAGTCTGTTACGTGTGCTCATTTTATGAAACGGGCGATAACTAACGCCTGCGTTAATCTCCTCTGCATTTAACCCCGGTTACTTTTTAATCCGCCATCCATAACAAACAAACAACCAATAATCCTATTACCGGCTTGATGATTCTCTTTTTATTTATTTTTTATTTTTCATTGAATTTAATCTCAATTAGAGGCAGAAAAACCTAGACAGACTGACTGCACTTGACAGGAAGTACCTTTCCCTCTTTCTTTCTCAGTTTGATGGATAAGCCGTGGATAAGTCTCAGTCTCTTTTCTCTCCTCTGGCTGTTCATGTTGAGATTCAGCATGAGTGAAGCTGCATCACATGTACACACACATACAAGGACACACATGCACATGCACCCAGGCACAGGCACATGCACATGCACATGCACATGTACACTCACGCAAGCACAGACATGCCTGCACGCACACGCACACGCACACGCACACAAACCCATACACTCCCTCCCTGTGCTGAGGGAGTCTGAGACGCTGGCCTAGGTTCACTGACCTTGTCTGTATTGACAGGTCCTGCTATTAGGGGTCAAGGCGGTTAGGAGTCCCTGTGGTTAAATTACTGAGAGATGAATGCTGCATGCTTCACTGTGTGCCACTGTCTGTGTGCATCTCTCTGTAACACTCTACCTATTTATGGGCTTGTGCGTGGGACTGAGTAAATGTCACTAAAGGTATGTATGCTAGGGTTTATTACATTGTAATTTGACAATGTGGCTGTGGCTATTGTTCTTCATGTTTTGACATACTAACACGTTGCAGTAGTTGAGAGTTAGTGTTGATGTTTGACTGTTTGATTTGATGTTTACTGTTTGTCTGAGAGAGTACTTTTATCTTCGTGCCCGTTTGCAAGAGATTCAACTGATAAACATGGACTATCGACAAAAGCATCTTCAATACAACTGAGATTGACTGCTTCGTGTGTGTTCCCTTACTAAACAAACGTGTCATATGTGCAGTTTCACGTGTGAAAATCAAATGATCACATCTGAAATCTATGTTTTTTTCCTCTCTCACATGTTGAGTTGAAATTTCACATGTGAAACCAGATGTTCACATTATTAACATTTTGAGTTCACACGTTAACACCACTTTTGCACGTGTAGAATAGGTAGAATAACATGTTTTAACCTCACATGTGAATTGCAGTTTTACATGTGAAATTTGCAGTTTCACTTATTAAAAACTTTCACTGCATATCTCATTTTCACATGTGAACATGTTTAACATGTGAAACCACGTATTTGGTGTTAACATGTTGCAGTAACAATGTTTCCACCAGTGGAATTAGAGTGACCGCATCTAAAAAAAAGCCCAAATACAGGACAAGGGAGCGATTTAGCGGGACATTCCCGTGACAGTGGGTAGAATGCATTTTTGCGGGGCAGGTTTACTGAATCACGCTCAAATGGCGGCATAGTTCTGCTGTATGAAGGTCACTACCTGTTAAAGGGGCAATCCTTCGTTGGTACATGCATTTTTTGGACTTAATCATATGTACCCATTGATTCTTGAAGAATATAACACATAAATGCCTCATCATTTTTGTTCAACTGTCGCACCCCACCAGAACCCAAAATGTAAGCTAGTATTACTCCAATGTAAACAACCACTGCATAGACCGAAAAACATGGCTAAAACAATCATTTTGATATCATGGATGGTCAGTCCTTGCATCCATAGCGTTTCATTTGAGAGTGGTTGCATTTCTCCAGCCCCGTCCCTCAGCTTTTTACTGAAGCTGTGGCAGGGAGGACCCTTTGTTGATACTTCAATGAAGGTGTGCCGCTTTAAGCACCTTAAATAGAGTCATAGTGTTATTATATTGTGCCATCCTCTAGTGGGCGAGTCACTTTTGTGCCGTTAAGATCAAGCGAAACATTTGAAGCCGAGAACAACATTGTAAGTATTGCAAACAAAAAGAATGATATTGAAAGCAAAACATACACCCGAAAGTATTGATAGCGAACACAAGATATTGCAAGGAAATCATTTCGAAATGCAAGAACAAATATATTGTAGATGGATGAAAAAAACGTGATCATTATCATTTTTTTATGCAATTTTCCTTATCTTTGGTTACGTTACCCTGGCCTTTGCTGCCTCATTTCGTGTTGCTCATTCCAGCAAAATGCTGGTTTGCCTTTGAACCTAAGCAGGGTCTCTCCTGGTTGGTCCCGGGATGGAAGACCAGATGTTGCTGGAAGTGGTGAAAAATAAATGTGTCAAACGTGTCCCGAAAGCCATTTTTTTTTTTTTCATGTGATTTCATTTGTAAGGGTGGGGTTGCATCAGAGTATCACTGAGTGTGTGTGCGTGATTGTGTGTTGTGACAGGTCATTGTCATTGACCTCATCCGAGAGTACACCAGCCCTCTTTTATGTTCACCCCCCGCCCCACACACCAGATCTGCCACCACAATTAAGGTCTGAATGAGCTTCACTGAGCATCATTACCTGTTGACACCAGGCGATGAGGTGATATGACATGCTGCTAGTCTGGCTAACTAGGTCAGACTGTACAATTACCAGGCTTTTGGAGGGCTCGGGGGCTGGGGGGGGGGGATATATAGGAGCGATATGGTGGATTTAAGTTGTGTGATATGGCTTCGGAGACATCTCCTATCAAGCCCAGGAGCCATTCTCCTAAAGATGTAATGACATCTCATAATTAGCATCATGTCCCAACTTGTCTGCTGCTTTTAACTGTCACACTGTATTTGTGGTGAGGCTGGCCAATTCCAGAAGAGATGGGGGAGGAGCTATACAGTGAAATGAATAGACACTCATGTGATCTGTCACATCCCACTGGTTATTACTTAGTGTCTGGAGGAATGTAGCTAACAAACTGTTGATGACATGGCACTCAAAGTCATCTGGAGGAACCATAGGAAACCATTTCAGATGTCGGTAATATCAATTGTTGGTTAAATGAATTTGACATATTGGTTATATGTCACCTTAGGTATATGTAAACCTACCTTTTCATTTTTTTAAACTAGGGAGGTCAGTTAAGAACTAATTCTTATTTACAATGGCGGCCTACCCCGGCCGAACCCTAACCCGGACAACGCTGGGCCAATTGCGCGCCGCCCTGTAGGACTCCCAATCACGGCTGGTGGAGATACAGCCTGGAATTCAACCAGGGTCAGCACTGAGATGCAGTGCCTTAGACCGCTGCGCCACTCGGGGGTCCCCCACCTCTCTTTGTTTGTTTATGAATTCTCGATCTCAACACAATATGATGATATAGTATGTCAAAGATGAGCCACAGCAACAGTTTTATTTTTGTTACTCTTCAAAATAGAACCTGGAAACAAAATTGTTATCTCTTTGCTGTCATACAATTTCACAATTGTAAGCATTTCTCTGTCTTAATGTAATTCAACATTTCAAATAGCTTGTACCTATGCCTGTACCTACACTTCTAGGACTCATGTTATCCTTATTTGTGTCAAACCATCTCTCCCGCACCATCACTTTCCTGTCCCATATTGAAGGAAGTAATCTACCTGTCAAAGCACAAAAAGAAACCCCAATGCAAGTCTTTGGGCTCTATCTATCTATCTATCTATCTATCTATCTATCTATCTATCTATCTATCTATCTATCTATCTATCTATCTATCTATCTATCTATCTATCTATCTATCTATCTCTCTCTCTCTCTCTCTCTCTCTCTCTCTCTCTCTCTCTCTCTCTCTCTCTCTCTCTCTCTCTCTCTCTCTCTCTCTCTCTCTCTCTCTCTCTCTCTCTCTGTCCAACATGCCTTTTTAATCCATCTCTATATGATTCCTCTGCTCTCTATCATAAATCTCTTGCTGTCCTGCCTTATATATAATGTATTTGCAAAGAGAAGGAATAGAGGTGACAGAGTCAGTAGTTACTATGATCAAACATCGTACCTGGAGGCTAACTGGGAATCAGGGCCCCACTGACAGGGCCTACAGGGAACGAGTGTATGAGAGGGAGGGAGAGAGGGTGGAGGGATGGAAAGGGGGATGGCTAGAGGTAGAGAGGGAGGATAAAGGGGATAAAGAGAGAGAGGGTGTGGATAGAGAGGGAGAGACAGAGGGAGGTAGAGGGTGGCTATACATACTGTAAGGGGTAATGGATTGCTGGGTGTGTGAATAAATCACTATTGTACAGGCTAATCTCTCTCACTCACTGGCAGGGTAAATACTTTGCTTATAGATCCAATACACGCCTCACTCTCTGCAGCTTGTTGGGCACGCTCAGTAGGCACAAGGCCTCTCCGAGACACTACACCTGCTCCTTTAAATCATCCCTCATTCATTCTCTCATCTTTTTTCACTCCATCCTTTCCACAGAGAGGTGGATGAGGCTCTTCGTAACGGATAGGGCTGAGACAGACAGTGTACTTTCCCTCCCTCCCTCCCTCCCTCCCTCCCTCCCTCCCTCCCTCCCTCCCTCCCTCCCTCCCTCCCTCCCCCTCCCTCCCTCCCTCCCTCCCTCCCTCCCTCCCTCCCTCCCTCCCTGTCTGTCTGTCTGTCTGTCTGTCTGTGTCTGTCTGTCTGTCTGTCTGTCTGTCTGTCTGTCTGTCTGTCTGTCTGTCTGTCTGTCTGTCTGTCTGTCTGTCTGTCTGTCTGTCTGTCTGTCTGTCTGTCTGTCTGTCTGTCTGTCTGTCTGTCTGTCTGTCTGTCTGTCTGTCTGTCTGTCTGTCTGTCTGTCTGTCTGTATATTGATAGATACTCTAATTGTTTCATTGTGCATATTGTTATGGAGAGGTATATTTCAAATACCTTCTTTTCCTGTAGCTTGGCTCCAGCTTGGCTGCATTTGGATGTCCCTCTCCACACCCCATCATTGTAACTGCAGGGTAAAGACATCCCTCTCCTCTTTTCCCCCTCCCTCCCTCCCTCGGTAATCTGGCCCTGTCTCTAAATGTGGAGGTGCTGCTGCTCGGGCTTGATTGAAACAAACGGCTGCTGATTGCTGATCAGCCAGCTGTAAAGCCTGGCAAGGATATGAGCTAATGAAAAAAATGGACCTGATTTGAGAGGCACAGAGCGTCGCTCACCCCTGCTCGCCCCTGTCCCCCTGCTGCCCACCCCCCCCCCACTGCCCATCATTGTCAGCCTGCCTTCCCCTAGAGCGAAGGGAAGGGAGGCAGTGTGACTGTGTTGCTAGCACTGGCCTCGACACATGGAGACAGAGCGAGGGAAGCTACCACTGTCTAGCTGGTTGTAATGGCAGTGTAAGGGCTGACTGGGGAAGTGGCATGGAGGAATGAGTGAGACCACGAGGACATTACAGGGTCAATCGTTGTGGCTGTGAGGCCTTTCTATCCCGCCTGTACAGCTCTGGGTTAGAGAGGCCCTCTAAAACAATTGTCAATGCGTTATTCACTTAGCTTAGCTGTACTGGTTTACCAAACAACTATTTGGCACAGATAACATAATACGTTGCTTTTATTAATTGGTTGGAGGCTCTAACAATTTTTTAAAACGATTTTGGTTGGTGTCAGACCTACTGTGCTGCATGTTATCCTTGTTACAGCTCATTACTGGCATGGCCATATCGCCATTGTCACTCTATCGCTAATGAAATGAAATGAAGAGTCCTCCGAATGTCTTCATATCTTGTAGACGCTTCGATAGTCTTGCTGATGCCCCCTTTCCAGTTCCACTACACACCCACAGACGCCCACTGGCCCCTCATCTACCAGAGTCGGGCTAAACCGGGCCATAATGGCCGGTGGCAAGCCATTCGGATTGGCGATAACACATATACACATGTGGGGGGGAAAAAAGTCCAATGACCCTGTGTACACAGAATTAGCCGTGAGATAGCCACGCAGGCATCCTGGCTGCGTTAGGCTAGTGTATAACAACACAAAAACAACCTCATTATTAGAGCAGAGAGAGGAGTGGGAAGAAGCCAAATGATTTTCCTTTTACCTCCCCGTTTCCCTCTTTTTCTTTGACAGCAGCAGTAAATTAAGGAAGTGGTGATATTTAATACCTTTTAACCTCCCCGAGACAGTTTTCTGATCAATTATGTGAGCCGGCTGTAATTGTTAGCCGGGTTAATGATTCTACATGTGAGAGGTGGTGCGCCAGCCAGCCGGCCCCTAAGATGGAGGCCTGAGTGCAATTACCTTAAACACCTCAAGTGTACTGGTGTCTGGAGAGGACATTACAGAGAGAAAGTGTGTGTGGGGGGGTGGGGAGAGAGAGAGAGAGAGAGAGAGAGAGAGAGAGAGAGAGAGAGAGAGAGAGAGAGAGAGAGAGAGAGAGAGAGAGAGAGAGAGAGAGAGAGAGAGAGAGAGAGAGAGAGAGAGAGAGGATACTAAATAATACTGAACGTGTGCATAAATGTGTTTGGATACTTGTGTACGTATACTGTATGTGCACTACGCATCTTTACCAAATGTCTCTGTGTGTGTGTGTCTATATGTCTATGTGTGCGGGCGTGCATGTGCGTATGTCTGTGTGCTAAACAGGGTAATAGTGGAATGACACCTCTCCCGTTCCTTTATTGAACAGCTCATGAGGGTGTCCCTCCATGCCTGCGCCGTGTGTACATCTAGCCAGGCAATTTAAGAACATTAGACCTTGTGAAACCGCGGGCCGGGGCCTGACAGCCCTCCAAACACTAAATAAATCACATTTTTATTGTGTAGGAAGCTGGGTAGCTCCGCTGCACATGAGAGCGCTTTTTAAAGAGAGCACGTTTCAACACGACACCCGTGTTCACTGTCCGGCCCCCTCATGTGTGAGAAAACATGTTTCCAGACACATTTGGAATCTTAAACGGGACATTTTAACACCGAACCCCTCAGACTGTGGGACTGTCTCCACAGGGTTAGAGGCATACCTCTGTGTGGGTTTGTCATTCTTTCTGTAGATTGTGGAACCATTGATGATCTGATACTACTATACCATCTTGCCAATCGAGAGAGATTTGAGTGTGGTAGAAGATGTGGTAGAATATAAAAGAAAATGTTTTTTTTCCCTTGCCATACAACAGTAAGAGTAACAGTTGGCGGTGTTGAATGACTGTAGGACGTGCCGCTCGCCACCGACACAGAGGAGGGTGACACGGTCTGACCTCCTATCCGTATGTCTGTCAGTGTGGAGGCTGGCTGAAGGCAGATGAGGAGGAGACGATGAGGCAAAGTCCAAGCATAGTTTACAATGCACCAAGGCTCAACTGCTTTGGCCAGTGAACCAACTCGTTTCTACTGATATGGGAATGAAACCAAAAACCATTTCCGTGACATAGACTGACCAGGTGAATCCAGGTGAAAGCTATGACCTCTTAATTGATGTAATTCGTCAAATCCACTTCAATCAGTGTAGATGAAGGAGAGGAGGCAGGTTAAAGAAGGATTCTAAAAGCCTTGAGACAGTTGAGACACGGATTGTGTGTGTGTGCCATTCAGAGGTTGAATGGGCAAGACAAAAAGATAAGTGTCTTTGAACGGGGTATGGTAGTAGGTGCCAGGCGTACCGGTTTGAGTGTGTCAAGAACTGCAGCGCTGCTGAATTTTTCACACTCAACAGTTTCCCGTGTGAATCAAGAATGGTCCACCACCGAAAGGACATTAGGACAACGTGACACAACTGTGGGAAGCATTGGAGTCAACATGCGCCAGCATCCCTGTGGAATGCTTTCCACACCTTGTAGAGCCCACGCCCGGACGAATTGAGGCTGTTCTGAGTGCAAAAGGGGGTGCAAAACTGAATATTATGAAGGTGTTCCTAATGTTTTGTACAACTCAGTGCATATTTGTTCATTTACTACGACTTGGAATGAAGCAGATGTAACATAAAATGACACATTTAAAACAAATGAAATGATGAAACTATTATAAATGTGTTAATTAACGTATGCACTTGACCAAGGATACGTTAACACACTTTATTGTGTCGATAATTACCCATTAAACAGTAGGCCTTTAAGGCTGCGGGTATGGTGGTTGGCGTCGTGTCCAACCCATAGGTGCCATCTTGAATTAGGCCCATTGCTGGAAGAGAGCATTGTTTGCTCCTTTTACCCCTCTCATATTCCAAACTGCTTTAGGGGATAATAGAAATGTAAGAGCCATCCATTGGATTATCGACTGTAGACCTGGGATTTCATTGGGATTACATTTTTCTATTTGTTTTCCTTCAGATTATAGAGCCATATTTTGTTAACATGCAAAAGTCACATTCAGTGATGCGAGCTCATCCCGGTACCAACAAGCTCTGTAGCAGGATAGATAAACGCTAAAGTCGGGACCGTGACAAACTTAACAGTGAGTGAGTGATGACCGTGAAAACACACAAGGCTGATGGCTATGGCTATGTTCAACCAGTTGATTATTCTTCTGGCTTTATCTAGCTCTGTTTGTGATAGTTTACCTTGCCTCACAGGCTTGCTAGGTAATCCATCCTCTGACTACATCTGTAGACACTAACCTTTGCGGACACTAACCATCTGATAGCGTGTTTTTTTTTCCCCTTGCGCGAGCAGTATTTGAAGTTGCACGTGACGTAAACGAAGAGCTTTCTGGTCCTAAAGCTTTCTTTCGTGACATGGCCGGGTTAATGGGTCTATACTTCCTTGGATTTGAACGTGGACTTCCTTTCAAAGACTGAACCAGAGGTTCTGGTAGGACTAAGGCTCGTTGGATTTGAGTGATTGATTGATTGATTGATTGATTTGTTGCTTATGTTGAACCCCCTCTCTTTTATTCCTGGTAAGGTTGCGGGTCAGGCAAGCTCGTCACAAAGAGGAATAGTCGAGTGGAAGCGGCACAGATGAGGATGAGAGGAAGACAGAACTTGACTTTGTCTGCCTGGCCTCGTGATGGTCTAACTGACGGCCCTCCACTATTCTCCCTCTCGTCCCTCCGTCGTTGTGGAATGGCCATGATAGACGTGCCATGATTTACCATCTGAGGGAGGGGGGTGATCTGCACAGCAGATGTTTTAGACGTTCTGGACATTGTTTTTTTATCTGGAGCTGGGAGGGCAGAAAGGGGATCGAATTAGAATTGATGGAGTGGATCTGCGGAGTTGCATACAAGCGACTGTTGATCTTTCCTGAGGCCTGTGTTTGTCTGGAAGGTGAGCGATAGCTGTTAGGAATGTGTTGGCGAGGACAAGAAAATATATTTGATTCACAATCAAATTCGTTTGGTACACACTGAGACACGGACATACGCACATGGGGACACACACAGACCGATCCCTTCCCCTTGCCCCACCCTCTCTGAGCAGGACTGTTGATCAGATGCCGGCCCAACAGCAGACCATACCAATAGTTTCTTCTTCCTGTTTACTAATAGAAAACTAGCCAGCTGGGTCACATTCATTTCCCTATTTCTCTTCCACAGGCTCTGGCCTTCAAAGCAAGCCTGTTTATCATTAACTTGGTCATTTGGTAATTTAAACAGATTTTTATCCGAACAACAACCTCCCCTCATCCCTGAACACCAACCCGTACACTACACAGCTTAACAGAGCAAGTGCTCAATTAGTCTTCTACTTCTGTGCTCAGTTCTTTTCGATGGCTGTGGAGTGGGGCTTTTGTTTGTCGAAATGTGAGCAGAGAGCACTTTGGAGCGGCTCCACGGACGGCTGTAGCTAGCTGGGTGACAATGGAGGTGTTAGAGGAGGCAACACACACACACACACACACACACACACACACACACACACACACACACACACACACACACACACACACACACACACACACACACACACACACACACACACACACACACACACACACACACACACACACACACACACACACACACACACAGGCAGCCATGTTGAGCTGGCAGCTCTACAACACAAAGCATTTCTCTGTCAGTGGTCAAGCCTGACTGAACCCCCTCTACATTAGAGTCACACACACAAACACATGCGCAAGGGAACACGCATGCACGTGCAAAACACACACACACACACACACACACACACACACACACACACACACACACACACACACACACACACACACACACACACACACACACACACACACACACACACACACACACACACACACACACACACACAGAAAAATACCCATTCCTGTTTTTTCCTTTTAAAACCTGGCTCAAATCTGCTTTTTTCTAGAAATTAGCCATCTGTGCTGTCCGTGAGTGACAATGTTCATATCAATCCTTGAGCACCCCGTCTGCACACACACACAGTCACACACACACGTGTGCGCACACAAACACACAAGAATGTGCACAAAGGAACACAGGCATGCACACAAACCCATCTAATGTGCATCAACACAACTGATATCTGGCTACTGGAGAGGTAGGGTAAGGGTGTTAAGTGAACCACAAGCAGATTCATTTTGGACTGACTATGATAGCCACACACAAACACACACGCACTTGCAGACGTGAGCACACACACACATTTATACTCACCACAAATAGATACACACACACACACACACACACACACACACACACACACACACACACACACACACACACACACACACACACACACACACACACACACACACACACACACACACACACACACACACACACACACACACACACACACACACACACACACACACACACACACACACACACACACACACACGCAGCGTTCCTTTAGGACAAAGATGGCTGGTGGTTAATGAATCATTTTTTTAACACCATTAGATTGAAAAATGAGCTGCGCTAGACCGTGCGTATTTTTCCCCACTCTCCTTCTTTTCTGTTAAGCTTGAGTTTCGATGAATGGCTTTCATCAACAAACTGCATCTCATTAGGAGTGATGATGTGCCGTATGCTGATCATCATCATCTGCGAGTGGACTGATGAGCGATGAATGTCATCCTTAATGGAGCCGCGACATCTCCCCCTATCCTCAACCAGCTAGCGCTGCGCTAACGCTAATTACACAACATGCAGCAGCTAGCCAGCCACCCGCCACAACGTACAGACCACGTCCACTAGGTTAACGGCAGAGTCCAGACAGCCAATGAATATTCACCACTCACTCTCAGCGCACGTCGTCGCAGGTGGCTCTTTTTACAGGTGACAGAAGGACGACGAGACAGCGTTTTTTTCAGCGAGATCGCACCTCATGCTAACTTGCAAATCACGTTGACGCAGGGTAACGATAGTAAGTGACTCCTTTGTCCTCACACCGCCTTGGCTGGGGCTGCAGATGCTGTGCTTTGCCTGGAGTTCTCTTGGCCTGTACACAAAAAGAGAACACTCTCTAAGGAAAATGCCCGTTACTTCAAAAACATTGCTGAAGAATGTAGGGTCACTCGCCATTACTTTTGGTTAAGTAAACCAGGTGTATGGCGTTCCTTTTTAGGACATCATTCATACGTGTTTTTAAATGTGCAGTTAACCATTCCCGTGTTCATGAGCAATTGCTGGCATGTTTTTCAGAGTATTCTGCCAAATATGTCATAAAAACCTCTCCAAGGCTGCAAGAAATCACAGCCCGTCCCTGTCTCAAGTCTTCTCTGACATGAGGCAGCTGGCTACTCTAGTAGTGTTTTCCCCCTCTGAAGACGCCAACTCTGGAGAGTGTAAAGAGTGTCCGCACTCCGCTCTGAATTGGCAGAGATTTATGAGTAGGTCAAACCATAGAGTGTAAGAGAGTATACTCAGGGAGAGTTTGGGCTGAGATTTTACAATGTGATGGTTGGGTTCAAAGGTTAATGGTTAATTCAAAGTTCATGCTCGCATATAACACATTTGTAATTACGTAGATTACGAGAGAGAACATATTTATCCCATACAGGTAGAACGGGTGCAAGCAGACACACACACACCCACGCACACAGGTGGACACATAGGCGCAAACACAACACATACACACACGGCACACCATATGATTAGTCAGACAGAGGTAGGCCTTTTCACCCTTGTTGTTACATACACTGTGCCACGTTATACACTGTGTGCTCGTGGTTTACGCTATGACAACCTATTCCTCCGTTTTATAAGAGAGTGTACCGAGTGTGATGAGGAGGAGGAGGAGGATGATGTACAGCGTCACGTCAGCATAACAGGGAACGAGATAGACATCTTCCATCGTCAAAATAACTCACCAATAATCTTTTGTACTCTGTTTACTTGCATTATTCAGCATTTGTTGACAAGAAAAAAACAAATTCTGGACAAATCGTTAATAAATATTAGTTCAAAATAGGTTGGTTTAGAGGGTGATGCCGCAATCGGTGCAGAATTGCAAAGAGATGTACATTCCCGATTTGATCCAGTCCACTGACATGCCTTTTATGCGTCTATCTTGGTTTCAACTTCACTTTTCTATTTTCTATGATTTACAGTTTGGAGTGTGTTGAATGTTTCATGGGCCATGGTGGAGGCCACTCTCCTGCAGCTTATTCGGCACTGAACACACAAACCCCGTCTATTTCCGTTCCTGTTTGTTAAATATTAATCACACATTCCCACTGTCTTATCCACTGTGTGTTTGTGTGTGAGTATACTGTTCAAGTACTTTTCATAGTGTGCGTGTGCGTGTGCGTGTCCCTTGGGTGTATTGGAAAGGGTACTGCTGTGGAACTCCCCACCAAGACCCCACTCATCCTTGGTCATTTTCCTACCTTAGGCCCCTCTTATGGTGGTGACCACATTTGAAAACATCAAACTACTCAACTCATACGCGCGCACAAACGGGTCAAATAGAATCATCCAACTCTCCCTTTTACCAAATCCCGCCCGGGTAGAGAAGTGATAGAGTATGGGAAGTGATAGAGTAGGTGCCCCCCCCCCTATGTTGAAACTTCTCCCACACAAAAGACACGAGAGTGGGAGCGAAATAAAGGAAAGGAGAGAAGGCAACCTTTTGGGTGATTGTAATGTTGTTTGGGTCTGAATTCTTAAACAACACACAAGACAGTTAATGAGAGCATGTGTTCTAAGGCAAAGACAGTCTTGTATTTAATCTTTAACCCCCCCCCCGTCTTCTCTAGAAGAGGGATAAACAAATCTAGCTTGCGTTTTTTCCCTCCTGGCCTATCGTATACCATTTTATTAATGATTTCACTTAAACTTAGAAAAGTGCAAGATGGCAAGACGACGACACAGCGGAACATGACATAAAAAGAACACAAGTCCTAGCTGAAGGCTTGCGAGGGGCCTGTACTGTATCTCTGAGTCGCAGTTAATTACAAAACGCGCTCATGTTTCATTAACCCCTCATCAGTAATTAATCACGTGCTTTGATGTAAAGTTCAGCTTACAAAAGCGCAGAGGGAAAATTCTCTCGCGGTTGGTTATACGAGTACAGCCCTTCCTCACTGTAGTTGGTACACGGGGACGGCCACTTCAGGAACTAAACATTTGTTATGACAGCACTATTTGTTTTCTGCTCCCAAATGCCACCCTACTGCATCTTCCAGGTCCCACAAGAGTCTCTTTGCCACAAGAGGCGGTTTGCATTTCAAACATGAGAGCTGTAGCGTAATGTGCACAAGAGTCTTTTGCCATTTCATTCTGACAAGTCACTGACTACATTAAAGGAACAGAAAATGTTATCGTTGGTGAGTTTGTGATTTTTATGTAGGTTTAACGTTGCTGTAAACCTTCTACCCCAGGTCGCAGGTATTTTACTTTCTAAGGTCTTGTTCCAGTACTGTATCTATTGCCAGATTTGTGTACAGTTTCCCAAGCTGAGATGTGATTACGGGTAAAATAAGCCCCAGCCGCCAGTTCGACCAACCGCTCTGTCCTCTCTCTCTGTCTGTCTGGGGTGAGCTGGGGGTCGGGGGGTGAGGGAGAGGTCAGGGAGAGGGTGTTGTGGGCAGGGTTTGACTGTTGTAGACTGTAGAATGTGTTCTGTAGGGGGTTGGGGGTGAGAGGCAGGTCAGGTTGGATGTGTACACTATGGAGGGTGTGGGGATGGGGTAATTACATGGATGAGGTCATTACACTCTGACTCAGGACCACCTCCATTGGACAGCCCTATAGTCTACTCTTTGAATATGACAACCGAGTGGCATTGTTAGCATATGGGCATTTCCATGTAAAAGGACCCATGAGCACCAACATGGGAAGTTCATAGGAGCATATCAAATTGGGTGTCAAATTGAAGCTAAGAGTCTATAGTTTGGGGAAACTAAGGCATAGATACATTTTTCAACCATTTTCCATCTTAAAAATGAGGTATAAGTAAAGGTTATTACTTCTAGATTAACAGATTTCATAGCTGACACCCCATTCTTTCTGCAGACATCTTTTAAATCTTAATTTCGGAGTTGACATTTAACATTTTTGGAAAATGTGGTCGCATATGGAGATTTTACCCCAACTCTGTTACCAAAGTTTGCCTCTGCACAGTTCTTCCAATAAATTTGTTTTTGTAAATGATTCAGTGGAAACTGATAAAGTAGTCCTTGTGCATATGATTGGTCAACATTTCAAATCAATGGTCTTTGTTTGGCACACATTTTAAAGTTAAATTGATTTTTGTCAAAGTGTTATTCTGTTAAGGTGGAATTGCCCTTCTATAATGCTAACTTCTTTACCTAACTAACCACGCACACCCGACATGTCGACACACCCTTCACCTCCGTTAATCAGTAAGCGCATGATGGATTGACAGATATTATTAGCACAGAGAGACACTGAACCCTCAGTCAACCTCCCCTCTTCTCCTCTCCTCCCTTCTACTTCACTTCCTCTCCCACCCAAGCAACCCTGTCCTCCATTCCTCAGAACAGACCGACTGGAGGCCATGTTACCGTCATCAATGTTTTTGTTGTTATTGTTCCTGCCTATGTTGATATCAATTAGGAAATTCTTTAACTCGGCAGAAAAAAATTGTGGGCATGTTGTTTTATTATTAAAGAGGAAGAAGAGACACCCCGGCAAACTTGTGCGAGTTAATGAGAAGTAGAGTACAGTTCTTCAGGGAGTTCAATAGCACGGCACACAGAACCCCCCCCCCCCTCGTGTGGAACACAATATGTTAGTGCTCTCCATTCCAATCGGAGGAAATGTTATATTTACCACTTTTCTTGTTGGCACCACAGGTGCCTTTTCTGAGAAGTTACTGTATATTTATAGTGTGAATGGTTTTAGGTTAAAGAGAGTCATGTGTGTGTGTGTGTGTGTGTGTGTGCGTGTGTGTGTGTGTGTGTGTGTGTGTGTGTGTGTGTGTGTGTGTGTGTGTGTGTGTGTGTGTGTGTGTGTGTGTGTGTGTGTGTGTGTGTGTGTGTGTGTGTGTGTGTGTGTGTGTGTGTGTGTGTGTGTGTGTGTGTGTGTGTGTGTGTGTGTGTCAGAATATGATCTACAGTGCCTTCAGAAAGTATTCATATCCTTTGACTTATTCCACATTTTGTTGTTACAGCCTAAATTCACTACAACTTGATTGGAGTCCACCTGTGGCAAATTCAATTGTTTAGAAAAAATTAAATAAATAAACACACCTGTGTGTTTAAGGTCCCACAGTTGACAGTGCATGTCAGAGCAGAGCAGAAGCTATACCATGAAGTCTAAGGAACTCTCCGTTGTTCTCAGAGAGAATTGTGATGAGGCATATATCTGTGGGTATAAGGGTATAAAACCACTTTTGGAGTGTTGAAAGTTTCCAAGAGCACAGTTGTTGTCACGCCTTGGTCTTAGTATTTTGTGTTTTCTTTAATTATTTGTTCAGGCCAGGGTGTGACATGGGGTTATTGTATTGTCTTATTGTGGTTTTTGTAGGCATTGGGATTGTGGTTGATTAGGGGTGTGTCTAGTATAGGCTTGGCTGCCTGAGGCGGTTCTCCATCAGAGTCAAGTGATTCTTGTTGTCTCTGATGGGGAACCGTATTTAGGTAGCCTGGGTTTCACTGTGTATTTCGTGGGTGATTGTTCCTGTCTCTGTGTAGTTTCACCAGATAGGCTGTAATTAGGTTTAACGTTCCGTTTGTTGTTTTTGTATTTGTTTAGTTATTTCATGTCTCACTTTTTTCATTAAAGTCATGAGTAACCACCACGCTGCATTTCGGTCCGACTCTCTTTCTACAAACGAAGAACGACGTTACAGTTGGCTGTCCGTCCGACCAAACTTAGCAACCGGGCAAGAAGGACCTTAGTCAAGGAGGTGACCAAGAACCCAATGACCGCTCTGACAGAACTACAGAGTTCTTTGGCTGAGATGGGAGAACCTGTCAGAAAGACAACAGTCTCTACAGCACTTTACCAATATGGGCTTTATGGGAGAGTGGCCAGAAGGCAGCCACTCTTGAGAAAAAGGCACATGACAGCACGCCTGGAGTTTGACAAAGGCACGTGGAAGACTGAGACCATAAGGTAAATATTCGGATGGCCTGATGGCCTGAATGCAAATTGCAATGTCTGGAGAAAACCAGGCACATCTCATCAACCTCTCTAACACCATTCTTACCATGCAGCATGGCTGTGGTAGCATCATGCTATGGGGATGTTTTTCTGTGAGACGGATATGGAGGGTGGGAACAATGAATGGAACCAAATACAGAGAAACTGCTTGATGAGAAACTGCTTCAGAGTGCAAACGATCTTAGACTGGGGCAAAGATTTACGTTTCAACATGGCAATGCTGGAATGACTTCAGAACAACAGCCCAGCCAAAGCCCAGACTTGAATCACATTGAAACACTGTGGAAAGAATCTTGAGTGGCGCAGAGGTCTAAGGCACTGCATCTCAGTGCAAGAGGTGTTATTACAGTCCCTGGTTCATATCCAGGCTGTATCACATGCGTCAGGGATTGGGAATCCCATAGGGCGGTGCACAATTGGCCCAGCGTCATCCGGGTTTGGCAGAGGTAGGCCATCATTGTAAATAAGGATTTGTTCTTGCCTAGTAGGATCGGGACCCTTTTTTTGCCATTTTCGCCTTAAATGACATACCCAAATCTAACTGCCTGAAGCTCAGGTCCTGAAGCAAAGACATGCATATTCTAGATACCATTTGAAAGGAAACACTTTGAGGTTTGAAAAAAAGTTAAATTAATTTACACATTTGATCTGGTATAAGATAATACAAAGAAAAAAACATTTTTTTACCCCTCTTTGAAATGCAAGAAAAATGCCATAATGTATTATTCCAGCCCAGGCGCAGTGTACACGCAAAGTTTTAGACTTATCCAATGAACCATTGCATATCTGCTCAAAATGTTGTATCAAGACTGCCTAAATGTGCCTAATTGGTTTATTAATACATTTTCAAGTTCATACTTGTGCACTCTCCTCAAACAATAGCATGGTATTCTTTCACTGTAATAGCTACTGTAAACTGGACAGTGCAGTTAGATTAACAAGAGTTTCAGCTTTCTGCCCACCTCAGATACAGTATGTCTATGTCCTGGGATTTTTTGTTGTTGTTACTTACAACCTCATGCTAATCACATTAGCCTATGTTAGCTCAACTGTACCGCGGTGGGGACACCGATCCCTGTTCACCACCACTGGCCAATCTAACACTTGATAAAATCCCCATATACATATGTAAAAGACTGATACAGACCGACCCAAGATGACTCAAAGCTGTAATCGTCACCAAAGGGGTTATTTCTGTATTTCATTTTCAATAAATTTGCAAAAAGTTTTAAAAAATGTTAACATAAAAACATGTTTATAAGGTATTGTGTGTAGATGGGTGAGATTAAAATAAAATGTCAGCCATTATGAATTCAGGCTGGAACATTTACATTTAAGTAGGTTCGAATGTCTAAAACTATTAATTTAATGCCAGTATATTACTACTGTATGATTGCCATAATTTACCATTATTGAAAGAGGCCCATACATCTTCAGCCACCTTCTCCTTCCTCCTGAATCCTCCTCCCCCTCCCCCCCTCCTCCCTCTCTGCAGATGACTTCGTCAACCATTTTGAAAAGAAGGTCGACGACATCCGATCCTCGTTTGCTAAGTCAAACGACACCGCTGGTTCTGCTCACACTGCCCTACCCTGTGCTCTGACCTCTTTCTCCCCTCTCTCTCCAGATGAAATCTCGCGTCTTGTGACGGCCGGCCGCCCAACAACCTGCCCGCTCGACCCTATCCCCTCCTCTCTTCTCCAGACCATTTCCGGAGACCTTCTCCCTTACCTCACCTCGCTCATCAACTTATCCCTGACCGCTGGCTACGTCCCTTCCGTCTTCAAGAGAGCGAGAGTTGCACCCCTTCTGAAAAAACCTACACTCGATCCCTCTGATGTCAACAACTACAGACCAGTATCCCTTGTTTCTTTTCTCTCCAAAACTCTTGAACGTGCCGTCCTTGGTCAGCTCTCCCGCTATCTCTCTCAGAATGACCTTCTTGATCCAAATCAGTCAGGTTTCAAGACTAGTCATTCAACTGAGACTGCTCTTCTCTGTATCACGGAGGCGCTCCGCACCGCTAAAGCTAACTCTCTCTCCTCTGCTCTCATCCTTCTAGACCTATCGGCTGCCTTCGATACTGTGAACCATCAGATCCTCCTCTCCACCCTCTCCGAGTTGGGCATCTCCGGCGCGTCCTACCTGACAGGTCGCTCCTACCAGGTGGCGTGGCGAGAATCTGTCTCCTCACCACGCGCTCTCACCACTGGTGTCCCCCAGGGCTCTGTTCTAGGCCCTCTCCTATTCTCGCTATACACCAAGTCACTTGGCTCTGTCATAACCTCACATGGTCTCTCCTATCATTGCTATGCAGACGACACACAATTAATCTTCTCCTTTCCCCCTTCTGATGACCAGGTGGCGAATCGCATCTCTGCATGTCTGGCAGACATATCAGTGTGGATGACGGATCACCACCTCAAGCTGAACTTCGGCAAGACGGAGCTGCTCTCCCTCCCGGGGAAGGACTGCCCGTTCCATGATCTCGCCATCACGGTTGACAACTCCATTGTGTCCTCCTCCCAGAACGCTAAGAACCTTGGCGTGATCCTGGACAACACCCTGTCGTTCTCAACTAACATCAAGGCGGTGGCCCGTTCCTGTAGGTTCATGCTCTACAACATCCGCAGAGTACGACCCTGCCTCACACAGGAAGCGGCGCAGGTCCTAATCCAGGCACTTGTCATCTCCCGTCTGGATTACTGCAACTCGCTGTTGGCTGGGCTCCCTGCCTGTGCCATTAAACCCCTACAACTCATCCAGAACTCCACAGCCCGTCTAGTGTTCAACCTTCCCAAGTTCTCTCACGTCACCCCGCTCCTCCGCTCTCTCCACTGGCTTCCAGTTGAAGCTCGCATCCGCTACAAGACCATGGTGCTTGCCTACGGAGCTGTGAGGGGAACGGCACCTCAGTACCTCCAGGCTCTGATCAGGCCCTACACCCAAATAAGGGCACTGCGTTCATCCACCTCTGGCCTGCTCGCTTCCCTACCACTGAGGAAGTACAGTTCCCGCTCAGCCCAGTCAAAACTGTTCGCTGCTCTGGCTCCCCAATGGTGGAACAAACTCCCTCACGACGCCAGGACAGCGGAGTCAATCACCACCTTCCGGAGACACCTGAAACCCCACCTCTTTAAGGAATACCTAGGATAGGATAAAGTAATCCTTCTCACCCCCCTTAAAATATTTAGATGCACTATTGTAAAGTGGTTGTTCCACTGGATGTCATAAGGTGAATGCACCAATTTGTAAGTCGCTCTGGATAAGAGCGTCTGCTAAATGACTTAAATGTAAATGTAAATGTACTTTTGTACCTGGTTCCGCCAGCATCTTCACAAGGTCCTTTGCTGTTGTTCTGCGATTGATTTGCTCTTTTTGCACCGAAGTACGTTCATCTCTAGGAGACAGAACGCATCTCCTTCCTGGGCGGTAGGACGGCTGTGTGGTCCCATGGTGTTTATACTTGCGTACTATTGTTTGTACAGATGAACGTGGTACCTTCAGGCATTTGTAAATTGCTTCCAAGGATGAACCAGACTTGTGGAGGTTCTACAATCTTTTTTTCTGCAGTCTTGACTGATTTCTTCTGATTTTCCCATGATGTCAAGCAAAGAGGCAGAGAGTTTGAAGGTAGGCCTTGAAATACATCCACAGGTACACCTCCAATTGACTCAAATTATGTCAATTAGCCTAGCTTCTAAAGCCATGACATAATTTTCTGGAATTTTCCAAGCTGTTTCAAGGCACAGTCAACTTAGTGTATGTAAACTTCTGACCCACTGGAATTGTGATACAGTGAGTTATAAGTGAAATAATCTGTTTGTAAACAATTGTTGGAAAAATGACTTGTGTCATGCACAAAGTAGATGTCCTTCAACTGTGTGTGTGTGTGTTATTCAGAGGGACGTGTCTGTGTGTACCTCCACCAGGAATATAGCCAAGTGTACCACCGCCACACTGTTTCTCTATATAGACACATGCCGTATGGAAAATCACATAATATGCATGGACACTTAGCAGAAGTAGCTATCCATATCCTGATCAAGGACGAATGTCAGTTTCTCCTTCTCTCTCGGTGTCTCTTTCTTCCTTTGTGAACACACACACACACACACACACACACACACACACACACACACACACACACACACACACACACACACACACACACACACACACACACACACACACACACACACACACACACACACACACACACACACACACTTTCTCTCGCACCAAGCACTGTTCTTATTCCACTGGAACATTATCAGTGGTTCACAGAGCCAAAGGGTCAGACACAAGACCTCTCTCTCACCCCTCACCCTGCCATGACCTCCTGACCTCAGATTCATCAAGGCTGTGCTACTGTTGGGTTCATGGGGTCAGCCACTGTTCAAAGTCACACAGTAGCACTGGGAATGCACCCTCTCTACTAAACCCTTCTTCCCCTGCCTAGATAGTGTGAATTAGCCTGTCTACTAAGGAATGCATTTTTGATATTTTACAGGCCACCTGATCTCATGATCTCCGTACTGGACTGTTTCAAGAGGTACCAGGGAATCTGAGAGTAGCTGTCGTTTATCTATGAACTGTACATTTGAACGTGACTATGAGATGGTATGATGAACGATAGTGATGAACAGTTGCTTTGCCCTGCTGCCCTTTTGTTTGGAGGGATTTCTGATGCTTTGGAGGACCATCTCTCTATCTCTTTATCATTCATTACCGTAATCGTAAATACAGACACACTCACCCACATTTGGTATTTCCCTCGTGTTTCAGGGTGACAAATCAAGTGATATCCCACCTCGACCCTTTGACCGCTCAGGCCTTCTGGGTAATGATGATACTGATGGCATGACAGCCATGTTGCCCAGCGGCCATCTGGACTTCCTGTCATAGCTCTGTGATTGAGAAGGAGACCGGCCACCGGCCACGCATTGATTTCCACAACAAGTCTCCCCTACAGGGCTCCATCCAGTGTGGCCACTCAGCATTGTGCACAGTGACCTCTGAACTCTCTCAAGAGAGGCTTCGGGAGGTCACTGGGTCGACTGTCATCGTTGGCCCATCGTTCCCCCTCTCTCCCTTAGCCTAACCCTAAAGTTCACCATCACCCTCCGAGCTGATGCTGTCTGGGATGCGATGAATCCACTATAGCCATCTGATAGTCAGACCTTTGGCGTTACGTCAGGAGAACGATACAGATCCGCGTCCGTGTCGCTTTATACAAAGAGTCGTGAGCTGTGTCTTTAATTCTGTGACACCTCGGACCACCCAGTCACACCTGCGCAGTCATGGCCATGTGGGGATCCACATCATTCGGTGGGTTCTCCTTGTGATTGATCGCTATTGTAGAGTTAAATACCTGCTGGTACCTGGCAGAGAACAGTGGCGCTTGGGCCTCATCCCATCAGGTCCTGATTATTCTCGGGGACACAGAGGGCTCCCAAAAACACACCATCATGACAAATGAAGGCCCAGGGGTGGGAGGGTGGAAGGCAGCCGGTGGAGAGTGAGAGTAGAGTCAGTCACTGCAGACCGATACCAGTGCATATTTAGGGCCCCACATTGGGCCTAAAACAGTGTTTGACGTGCAGTAGCAGTGGGGAGGGATGTAGCAGACAATCTGTATTGTCATATGGATGAGCTGAAAGAAAGTCATCAAATGTCTATTGAGAATTCCAGCCAGCTGCCTTGATTAACACATTCAGCACTGAATCAACTCCATGGAGAGGGAGAGGCACATCCAGCCACAGGCACATTTCTGAAGCTTTTGACACTTTTATTTTTTGCTCATTTCCCATGTTTATTGTCATGGTAATGAAGTCGCAGTGTTGTTGTCAGATTTTTGGATCCATCATAAATGTATGTAAGAGCTACTACTCATACCCCCTGTCCTCCGTCCCCCCCGTCCCCGCCGTCCCCCCAGCACTGTCAGTGATCATGACACCCTGAATGTAGCCTAATTGAGCGAAACAAAAATGTTTTTAAAATGTTTTATTGAGCAATTATTGTGCGGTGACAACCCCCCGAAAGCATTGCTCGTATTGTGGCTCAAATTAGTGTCGAAGAAGGAAACTTGTTACATTTCCCATCAACTTCCCTTCAGACATGTAGTCCTGTGATCAATAAACCCATACAGATGATCTAATAGCTTTGCCTGTTCTGAGTGAAGTGATTTCAGTGCTGCGCGTGGGAGTCAGTCTCCACCAGAGACGAGCTTAAAGCATGAACATGTTGAGAAAATACAAATTAACAAGGTAAATACCAAATCCTTTGCCTGTTAGAGGACTTTTTTCCCTCTGTTCTTTTCTGTTCTTTTCTCTTGCTCACATGCATTTGAGCCAATCCACCACAGAACACTGATCTCAATGGGCTTCTAAGGGCTCTGTGGGAATAGCAGGTGTGCTCCTGCCATGTGTGAGGCAATCAGAGGTCTGTATCGACACAATCAATCCCACACAACACCAATATGAGGGAGATGCACCATCTGTGAATGTGTTGCTCTTCACATTGCCTAAAAGTTCAACAAGCAAACAAGCAAACAGACTGAAGTGTGAATGCTGAAGTGGCACCCCGGTATGGACTGTGTCTGTATGTTCTTCCTCATCTCTCTGTCTCTCTCTCTCTCTCTCTCTGTCCCTATCTCTTTCTCCGTCCTTCTTTCCATATCCCTCCCTCTCTCGCCGTCTCTCTTTCTCCATCCCTCTCTCCATATCCTTCCCGCTCTCTCTCTCCATATCCGTCCCTCCCTCCCTCTCTCTCCGTATCCATATCTACCCCCTGACTCTTTCTGTTTCTCTCCCTCTCTCTCTGGATCTGGCTCTGGCTGTAGCTCGGCAGCCATTAGCTTTACAAATCCAGCCTTTGATCTGTATTTGGGTTGGTGCCTGTGAGGGGTGTGGAGCTTCAGGGTAGTGTAAAGAGGTGTGTGTGTGTGTGTGTGTGTGTGTGTGTGTGTGTGTGTGTGTGTGTGTGTGTGTGTGTGTGTGTGTGTGTGTGTGTGTGTGTGTGTGTGTGTGTGTGTGTGTGTGTGTGTGTGTGTGTGTGTGTGTGTGTGTGTGTGTGTGTGTGTGTGTGTGTGTGTGTGTGTGTGCGTGCACATGGGGGTGTATGTGTGTGTCTGTGGAGTAGCAGGGTGTACTTAAGGGCGTTGGTAGCCACTACAGCAGATAAGAGTGGTGAGCGTGTCCGTCCACTCTCACCGCGGTATAAAGAGGGAGTCAGTCAGTTCTCAGGGAGAAGCAGGGATGATAATGTCAGTTCATTTGCATTTGTACTGAATGAATAAGCTGCCTAATGGTTTAAATATAACTCACTTACTGCTCACTCAAAATTCCCATCTCTGCCCTGTCTGTCGCACGCCCATCAACCCCCCTCCACTTATCTCACACTCCACAGCCTCTCTCTCCTCCACTCTCTCTTCCTTGCTCCATAACATCACCCAATACTTCTCCTCTTCCCTGTTCCTGCAAGCGCCGAGATTATTACATTATTAAATGGAAATCACTTTCACTTCTCACTTAGCCCTTGTTTGATTCCAAATAGCTGCTTTCGATGACTGTTTATGACTGTCGTACGAGTTCAGATTGTACAAAGCACATTATCAGATGATGGGGGTGACTAAGGATGAGACTCCAGACTAAAACAGACTGGTGGCAGTCTTTTTGTTCCCAGACCGTCCAGCCTGTCTCTTCTCCTGAGTCTCTCCTTTTCCTTCTCCCAGTTTAATCAGTTTGACCTCTCTTCCATTCTTCACTCATTCCCCTACATCTTTCCTCTCCTTTCCCCCTTCTCTATCTCCCTCTTCTCTCCTTCTCCCCATTTTCTCCTGAGGGATAATGAAAGGTTCCCCTCTTCCACTGTGGAGCTTGCTGGGAGAATTCACCTGTTTCTGCTTCAGCCTACCCGCACTGCATTAAGTGGGGATTTATGGATCCAGGTTCCCATTGAACCAAACCATTTGTCTTCCAGTTTAGTTTACCAGCATTCTTTATTCCCCACAGATTTAAAGAAAAGGACAAAAGGCATCCTAATTTCTCTTACGGTGGAAGCCAAACAGCCTACAGCGGTCCTCTTCTACAAAAGGATGCTGTGTGTAGATGGATAGACGTGATGGAAATGCAGGATAATTGTAGTACAGTGAGGATGTCTGGTTTATGGGTGTTTTACATGAGTTTATTTGGGTTTCAAATGGGTCTCTCTCGTCAAATCGGGAATGATTCCATGTCTAAATGTCGAATCATAGAATTGAATTGTATCAGAGACACAATAGAGACACAGTTCTTATTAATTCCATGCATCTACTAGACATGGGATACTGCAGATCAAGCAGGATATATGTAGACAGGTGTCCCTTATATAGGGCAGTAAATGGAGATTGAAATCTTGAAAGGGAGAGGATTCCCAGTAAGATTCCTTTAGAGACTTCCTGATCGTACAATCCCAGGATCAGCAAGTTTGTCGAAGCTGTAGTGTCAATCATTGACGAGAATCATTTTTCTCAAGGCAAGTGAATCTCAATGAAGTTATTGTGTCAGTGAATGGGTTGAACATGTTTCAATGTCTCATTAAGTACAACTGGAAAGAGGACTTAATGCAATTGCACTGTTTGTTGCAGTTCGGCAGATTCTCTTGTCCAGAGCGGCTAAGCGTATACGTTTTCATACTTTTATTCCCCCCCCCCCCCCGCTCTACCAACTGAGCCACACGGGACCCCAATTGAACAGCGACGATTCAACCCTCTGGCCCTGATAAAACACACCCAAAGTATCCTCATCCTTACACTCTTCGGAAAACGTGTTCCAAAAGGCTTCTCCGGTTGTCTCCATAGGAAAACTCATTTCGGTTCCATGTAGCACACTCTGGGGAATAAGGGTTCTACCTGGAGCCGAAAGGGTTCTACCTGGAATCAAAAATGGTTCTTCAAAGGGTTCTCCTCTGGAGACAGCCGACGAATCCTTTTAGGTTACAGGTAACAACTTTTTTCTCCCCCCTAAGAGTGTAGAACCTAGTGGGAGCCAAGTTGTTGTGACCAGACTTCTCAACAGATACCCTGTGAAAGGACCTCAGCCTCAACCATCTCCCATCTCTGGTGCTCAGAGGCAGAACATGCATTAAAGTGAAAAAGCTTTCACCCCCTCTGACTGCATGTGTGCATTTAGTATCTACGTACTCTGAAACCTTCCCTAAAGGCTGTCATCGTCGAGTCTACATCCCGCCTCCTTTGCGGCGCGACCTAACCAGGATCCACATCTGCATGTAGGGGGGAGGCAATTGTGGAGCGGAGAAGGGTTCTTGTTGGTTTTTGTTTTTTGAAAATCTTTTGAAATCTTCCACGGTGGGATGAGATAGGAAAGGCTGGCGAGAGGTGTTCCTGTGTAACCGCTAGCATCTCACCACCTCTCTCGGCTCCGACTGTGACCCCAGCCCCGGGTGTGTGTGTTCTGATTCCCTTTGTACATGCTCTCTAAGATGCTCTCACTTTCTCTCCTCTCCTTCGTCTCTGAAATGAACGAAAGTAGCTCCAGAAATACATCGCCTCTGGTTTGTTGTTGCCCATCGACAACTTTTTTTTGTTGTTCATTTTTTGCCTCTTTTTCTCTTTTTATTTCTTCCGTTATTAATTTTTTTCAAGTCTCCCTTTACGATCAATATCGGTTTGGTGTGTTTTGAAGCCTCGCGGCCAATGAAACCTGAGCTACTGGATTTTGAAGTTGGAATTCGGACATTTTTTAGCAGTGAAGATAATGGTCGAAAATAGGATCATTTGGGAAATGTTACGTAAAAGTCTAAATACGTTTCCCCGATTTCAGTTAAATATGACATAAAACAATACAGGTTCATTTGAAGTAACTTAGATTTTTGTTGGGTCTGTTTGGTTGTTTGGAGTCTGTTCCTTTCGTACATATTCAATGTCTGACATGACAATAACAGAGAATATATTTTAAATGTCTTTCAAGAGAATCCTAAAAAAATGAAATTGAAATTCGCCTCTTCTAAGCTCCATGTTGCCCTCTTCCACCACTCCCCCCCCCCAAAACTAAGATGTCCTCCACTTAGTGTAGGTCAGTTCAGAGGACGAAGGCAGTGCTACTGTCCAGTTCTACTGGGGACCTATGACCTACATGTCTGGCTAAGACCGCTGGCTTCATCCCCCTCACGCCTGGATGTCAATTACACCATCAGCTGTTGTTGAAACAAGGTGACTCCTTGTTGGGGGGGTGAGAACAGAACAGTGAGCCTCACTCCAGCTCTATCCCTCCCGACCTCCCTCTCTTTCTCCCTCCCTCCATCCATCCCTCCATCCTCTCCTCCCCAATTACCCGCACCTGCTCCGCTGCTTTTACTGTCAGCCGGTCGGGTCCTGCCGCGCCTGACGAGGGGCCATCATCATCTGTCTGTCTGTCTGTCTGTCTGTCTGTCTGTCTGTCTGTCTGTCTGTCTGTCTGTCTGTCTGTCTGTCTGTCTGTCTGTCTGTCTGTCTGTCTGTCTGTCTGTCTGTCTGTCTGTCTGTCTGTCTGTCTGTCTGTCTGTCTGTCTGTCTGTCTGTCTGTCTGTCTGTCTGTCAGGGATGTGTGAACACGGGGATGTAAAGAGCAGAGCGAACTGAGCCGACTGGTTTACCTTTTATCCCCTCCGTCATCTGTCCGACTGGCCATAAAGAAGCAAACGGGCCACGTCAGAGAGGGCACATAAAAGCGCGCGCGTGTGTGTGTGTGTGACAATGCTTTACGCCCCTCTTTATATTAATTTCTATTCATAACAATGCTGCCCTTTGACAAACTGCTATAGTACACGAGTGGGGAAATGGTAAATAAAGTTTACTTACAAGATCGTTACAGCGTAATACAGTAGTAATACATTATGCATTTTGTCTGTCGGCTTCATTATCTTGTTACCATAGATACCTGTACTTATGTAATCAATTGATTTTCGAGTAGTCTAAAAATGACATTTTAGAGTGTGTGACGTTTCGTTTCGCTAAGACGTGACTGATGAGGGGTAATGCGAGAACGAGAGGGGGAAGGGGGAGAGAGGGAGGGGGGAGAGAGAGAGGGAGGGGGAAGAGAGAGAGGGAAAAATAGGGAGAGAGAGATATTTAGGCATCATTGCTTTCCCTCCAGGTGTCTTTGGCCTGCATGATTTCATCTGCGGGCCATAATAAACTTCCTTAATGAAATAAGTAATTAACATATTATAATTGTGCTGTGGATGATTTTGACAGAGATCATTTTCCGTATCTAATGCTATGCTAATTTAATCTGTTCCCCTCCTCTGCCCGACACGACCCTTCTGTGATTAAGTTTCATGGCATCTCACTTTCTGTTTCCTCACCTCTCCATAGCTTTCTCCTCTCAGTCCCCCCTCCTCCCTCCCTCCCTCCCTCCCTCCCTCCCTCCCTCCCTCCCTCCCTCCCTCCCTCCCTCCCCTCCCTCCCTCCCTCCCTCCCTCCCTCCCTCCCTCCCTCCCTCCCTCCCTCCCTCCCTCCCTCCCTGTGGTTGTGATGGATTGACTCTTCCTCTGTAGTTCAGGGCCTTGTTGTCGTCGTTTTGCGAGGAGGAGAGACGTGCACAGATGGCAGGGGACTGGAGGCCAGGGTGGAGGCTCTCCTCTCCTCTGTCTGTATGTGTGGTCTGTGCTCGTCTGCATGGGAAATTAGTACAGAGAGGAAGAGCATGGAGGGAGGGAGGGAGGGAGGGAGGGAGGGAGGGAGGGAGGGAGGGAGGGAGGGAGGGAGGGAGGGAGGGAGGGAGGGAGGGAGGGAGGGAGGGAGGGAGGGAGGGAGGGAGGGGAATCACTGCACTGATTGAAATATAGCTGTTCTGGGCCAGGTCTTCACGAAGAAATAGAAGAGCCCCCACTTCTGGCCCAGAATCTCAGCACAGCGACTATCCCTCAGTGGATTGGGCAGAGGAAAGGGATAGGGAGGGGGTCGAATGATCTCATTCAGCTGTGGCTCCGACGTGGGACCACCCCCATCTCTCTCCCTCTGACCCACTCTGCACCTCTCACAGTGGATGGAGACACACACAGGGCTCTCTCTCTCTCTCTCTCTCTCTCTCTCTCTCTCTCTCTCTCTCTCTCTCTCTCTCTCTCTCTCTCTCTCTCTCTCTCTCTCTCTCTCTCTCTCTCTCTCCCCGTCACCCATGAAACGATTCGCACAGTGTTCCCGTCATAACCTGCTGGTCCAGCCCCAGCGTTCCTCCCTCCTGGGAATACCGCTAGGGGAATATCCCACCCCACACCCCCTGTGCATCGACCGAGCACACAGTCTGAGACTGGGAGACGGGACGGAAGGCAATACAAATAGGCAGGGCTTCTCCCGGAGACAAACACTACCAAAGTACCTCCCTGTTGTTCACAGACAGAGAGAGACAGTGTGGGAACAGTCTCGTCTGTCTACTGTTCTTCCCGTGGGTTTCTCTAGGTTACTGTAGCAAACAAGCTAGCTTTGCACCTTCACTTCCAAAGACAATATTATCACTCTGGTGAAACCACGATGCTTTGTACAGCAACGTTAAACCACAGGATATATTGAGTACTTCTTCCAGTTGAGATCCAGTTGAGATCTGAATAAATGCATGCACGTTTCTGAGACTTCTTTTGATACTACAGTGAGAAAGATGTACGTTGCACAAGTATTTTTAGGCCTTGAGTGTTTGAATACATGGAACTCTACAAGAAAACACAACACAGAACGAAGGAACGGTGAATAATACATAACCAGCATTTTGTTAAACAGTTTCCACTATTTTAAGTAGAGCACACAGAACAACTGAGCTGTATGAATATTGTAGGATAGAGAGGCTTCATCATCCCTGGCAGGTTTGTGTGTGTGTGTGTGTGTGTGTGCGTGCGTGTGCGTGGCGCGCGTGTTTGCATAATTTAATTAAAAACTTTGTGTCCATTTCACCTTAAGTAAAATCCAATGTGTCCACCTTTAACTGTGGTTAGAAATCAATGTCTCTTGACTTCGCCGTGTTAAAAGGGCATTGTTCATTCAGGAGCAAAATACCCGTTCACTTATGCAGTCATAATTGATAACGAATGAATAAGTTCTACTCTAAATGGAGCGTGAAAATATATAATATATATATATACAGTGGGGCAAAAAGGTATTTAGTCAGCCACCAATTGTGCAAGTTCTCCCACTTGAAAAGATGAGAGAGGCCTGTCATTTTCATCATTGGTACACTTCAACCAGAAATCACATTGTAGGATTTTTAATGAATTCATTTGCAAATTATGGTGGAAAATAAGTATTTGGTCATTAACAAAAGTTTATCTCAATACTTTGTTATATACCCTTTGTTGGCAATGACAGAGGTCAAACGTTTTCTGTAAGTCTTCACAAGGTTTTCACACACTGTTGCTGGTATTTTGACCAATTCCTCCATGCAGATCTCCTCTAGAGCAGTGTTGTTTTGGGGCTGTTGCTGGGCAACACGGACTTTCAACTCCCTCCAAAGATTTTCTCTGGGGTTGAGATCTGGAGACTGGTTAGGCCACTCCAGGACCTTGAAATGCTTCTTACGAAGCCACTCCTTCGTTGCCCGGGCGATGTGTTTGGGATCATTGTCATGCTGAAAGACCCAGCCACGTTTCATCTTCAATGCCCTTGCTGATGGAAGGAGGTTTTCACTCAAAATCTCACGATACATGGCCCCATTCATTCTTTCCTTTACATGGATCAGTCTTCCTGGTCCCTTTGCAGAAAAACAGCCACAAAGCATGATGTTTCCACCCCCATGCTTCACAGTAGGTATGGTGTTCTTTGGATGCAACTCAGCATTCTTTATCCTCCAAACACGATGAGTTGAGTTTTTACCAAAAAATTATATTTTGGTTTCATCTGACCATATGACATTCTCCCAATCTTCTTCTGGATCATCCAAATGCTCTCTAGAAAACTTCAGACGGGCCTGGACATGTACTGGCTTAAGCAGGGGGAAACGTCTGGCACTGCAGGATTTGAGTCCCTTTGGTCCCAGCTCTCTGCAGGTCATTCACTCGGTCCCCCCGTGTGGATCTGGGATTTTTGCTCACCGTTCTTGTGATCATTTTGACCTCACGGGGTGAGATCTTGCGTGGAGCCCCAGATCGAGGGAGATTATCAGTGGTCTTGTATGTCTTCCATTTCCTAATAATTGCTCCCACAGTTGATTTCTTCAAACCAAGCTGCTTACCTATTGCAGATTCAGTCTTCCCAGCCTGGTGCAGGTCTACAATTTTGTTTCTGGTGTCCTTTGACAGCTCTTTGGTCTTGGCCATAGTGGAGTTTGGGGAGTGTGACTGTTTGAGCTTGTGGACAGGTGTCTTTTATACTGATAACAAGTTCAAACAGGTGTCATTAATACAGGTAACGAGTGGAGGACCAAGGACCCTCTTAAAGAAGGTCTGTGAGAGCCAGAAATCGTGCTTGTTTGTAGGTGACCAAATACTTATTTTCCACCATAATTTGCAAATAAATTCATAAAGAATCATACAATGTGATTTTCTCAATTTGTTTTTCTCATTTTGTCTGTCATAGTTGAAGTGTAGCTATGATGAAAATGACAGGCCTCTCTCATCTTTTTAAGTGGGAGAACTTGCACAATTGATGGCTGACTAAATACTTTTTTGCTCCACTGTATAAATATATATTATCATATCATATCGTATGTAGCTGTTTCATCTAAATTGTGCTTTCATTTATCTTTCAGAATCATATGACAGGTGAGATGAAATGATGCGCGCCTGTCCGTGTGTGTGTGTAGGAGAGAGAGGTCAGGGTGAGTCAAACAAGAGGATGGGTAATATGAAACAGCTGAAATGTTGAACGTACAGGGCGTCTAGTACCTTAGGATGAGTGGCAGGACACATGCCACTACATAATGAGAGGTCACCCCTCCACATCTCTGCTAAAGGGTATAGCTACCGTACAGTACACACACACACACACACACACACACACACACACACACACACACACACACTAGCGACACACTCCCATTACAACTACAGCCAATAGATGCATGTGGAGGCCAGAGAGTCACTGTATTGATAAGTACAGTCATATTATGCTTCACTTGTCTCTGATTCCAGGTCAAGCAGATGATTGGCTACACTGCCATAGGCAACCGTTTGAAACATGGAAGTCGCGTGACGTGTCCGTTTCCCATGTCAGGACACACGCAGTCTCCTACAGCAATGGACCTTGCCTCATTACGAATCTCTTTCAATGATTCTCGGTAGGATGTTTCAAGAACGTCGACTTATGTGTTGTGAGCGTAGAAATAGACTGTCTAGTCAAAGTATAATTGTATCTATGAATGGTTCACGTTGAGCACATATTATCCCCCTTTTGAAATATCTGCCTGACCCTTGGACGACCTTTTGCGAATAGCAAAGTGCAGTAATAAAACCAGTTGCGGCGAGGCTGGATCGATCGGGGCCCTCTCCACAGCTCTCTGTCCCCTGGTCTCAGACAGACACAGGAATCATTGGGACAGACGGTAATCGAAGGCTGTCACCGCAGTGTCTAGCAGGAGAAGATGATCCCGTTCTCTTTTCATTTTCTTTCTCCTAATCCTCCTATTCCCCTTTAATTTTTTCTCTTTTTCTCTGTCACGCCCTGACCTTAGATGTCTCTTTTTTTCTATATATTTTGGTTAGGTCAGGGTGTGACTAGGGTGGGTACTCTGGTTTTTGTATGTCTAGGGTTTTTGTATGTCTAGGGGTTTTTGTATGTCTATGTTGACCTGATATGGTTCCCAATCAGAGACAGCTGTTTATCATTGTCTCTGATTGGGGATCATATTTAGGTAGCCATTTTCCTCATTTGTGTTGTGGGATCTTGTCTATGTTTAGTTGCCTGGCTGCACTAGTCGTATAGCGTCACGGTTCATTCGTTGGTTTTGTTGTTTTTGTTAAGTGTTTCATTCATTCGAAGAGAATGTACGTATACCACGCTGCGCCTCGGTCTCACTCATATGACGATCGTCACATTCTCTCTGGCAGTCTCTCTCTCTCTCTCCCATCTTCCCCTCTTCCACTTCTCTGTTTCCCTGTCTCTCTCTCTCTCTTCTTTCTCTTTTCCTCTGGCAGTCGCTCTCTCTCTCCCCGTCTCTCGCTCTCTTTCTTTCTCTTTTTCTCTCTCTCTCTTTCTTTTTTCGATTTCTCTTTCTCTTTCTCTACCTCTCTCTCCCCCCTCTTTCTTTCACCAGGTTGTAATGATAGGATAAATCTCAAGGCCCAATCAGCAGAATAGGACAGAGTCCCAAGGCTAATGGAATGCATGCAGATATGTTGTCTTTGTGTCTGAATGTATGAGCAGAGGAAATTAATGTGAGGCTCACCCAGTCAAATGTAATTTCTTGCCCTGGCTTTTGCCCTGCAGAAAAACTCTGACTGACTGCTGCAGACTCAGCTGTCTGAATGGCTGAGGACACACACACACACACACACACACACACACACACACACACACACACACACACACACACACACACACACACACACACACACACACACACACACACACACACACACACACACACACACACACACACACACACACACACACACACACAAATGCATACACATACAGTACCAGTCAAAAGTTTGGACACACCTACTCATTCAAGGGTTTTTCTGTATTTTTACTATTCTTTCACTATTATAATAGCGAAGACGTCAAAACTATGAAATAACACACATGGAATCATGTAGTAACAAAAAAAAGTGTTATTTTTCATTTGGCATTCTCTCAACCAGCGAGGTAGTCACCTGGAATGCATTTCAATTAACAGGTGTGCCATGTTAAAAGTTCATTTGTGGAATTTCTTCATGTGTTTGAGCCTATCACTTGTGTTGTGACAAGGTAGGGTTGATATAGAGAAGATAGCCCTATTGGTCCATATTATGGCAAGAACAGCTCAAATAAGCAAAGAGAAATGACAGTCCATCATTACTTTAAGACATGAAGATCAGTCGCAAAAATGATCAAGCGCTATGATGAAATTGGCTCTCATGAGGACCGCCACAGGAATGGAAGACCCAGAGTTACCTCTGCTGAAGAGGATACGTTCATTAGAGTTACCAGCTGCAGAAATTGCAGCCCAAATAAATTCTTCGCAATGTTCAAGTAGCAGACACATCTCAACATCAACTGTTCAGATGAGACAGCGTGAATCAGACTTTCATGGTCGAATTGCTGCAAAGAAACCACTACTAAATAATAATCAGAAGACTTGCTTGGGCAAAGAAACATGAACAATGGACATTAGACTGGTGGAAATCTGTCCTTTTGAGATTTTTTGGTTCCAACTGCCATGTCTTTGTGAGACGCAGAGTAGGTGAATGGATGATTTCCGCATGTGTTGTTCCCACCGTGAAGCATGGAGGAGGAGGTGTGATGGTGTGGGGGTGCTTTGCTGATGATACTGTCAGTGATATATTTAGAATTCAAGGCACACATAACCAGCATGGCTACCACAGCATTCTGCAGCGATATGCCATCCCATCTGGTGTGCATTTAGTGGGACTATCGTTTGTTTTTCAACAGGACAATGACCCAACACACCTCCAGGCTGTGTAAGGGCTATTTGACCAATAAGGAGAGTGATGGAGTGCTACATCAGATGACCTGGCCTCCACAATCACCTGACCCAATTGAGATGGTTTGGGATCAGTTAGACTGCAGAGTGAAGGAAAAGCAGCCAACAAGTGCTCAGCATATATGGGAACTCCTTCAAGACTGTTGTAAAAGCATTCCAGGTGAAGCTGGTTGCAAGAATGCCAAGATTGTGCAAAGCTGTCATCAGGGAAAAGTGTGGCTACTTTGAAGAATCTAAAATCTAAAACAAGTTTTGATGGCTTCACTATTGTTCTACAATGTAGAAAATAGTACAAATATAGAAAAACCCTTGAATGAGTAAGGGTGTCCAAACCTTTTATTGGTACTGTGCATATGAACACACACACACAAACGTACATGCACATGCAAACACAGGCATAAGCACACACACATAGGAACACGCACACGCACGTACGAACTCAGGGACACACGCACACACTCACACGTACAAGCACTTACAAATACATCCACGAGCACCAAACACTCACACACATGCTTCGAGTGTCCTCTTTCACGGAGTGACAGGTGTACATGGAAGGCACAATATGACTAGAGGCCATGGTAACAAAGGCTCGTCTCCGGGGAAACGCTTAGCCTTACACGGGTCCGTCAGACATGAAAGAGACAATTTCAGGTGGCAGAAAATGGAGCTGAATGGATAAAAAGGAAACATTTGGGGTTCTGTGGCACTCAGCATCGCCTGCGGCAACGGCTTTGATAGGAAAATGGATTCTGATCCTTGATTATATACACCACAATCTGAAACAGCCAGAACACGGAAGCGACTTGAATTAAATGGTGAAGATACACTCACCAGGACCATTAAGGTTGCCATTTTCATCTCTCCTCTCAGCACGAGACCAACAACTTCTCCCAAAACCAGGCAATGTCGAATATATCTAAAACAATTCAGTGATCAAGGTCTTTCACAGTAAGCAGGTGCTAGGAGTAGAGCTTTTATGGTACAGCCCAGTACTGTCTCTGTAACAGCAGACGTACCCTGCCAATATAAATGCAGTATTTTGTTGTTGGTGTACTGTCACCATCCAGCCTCCATTGTTTGTGGTTGTGTGTGTGTGTGTACAGCGCCCCATTGTGTGTGTGCGCGTGTGTGTTATCCTTGGGCCCTGGCCATGTCAATCAGCCCCCTGCAGAGCAACTGCCCTTCACGCTTCTGTTTATCTACTGCCGCTGAGGACTGGGACACCAGATAAGAGTACATCACACACACACGCGCGCACATACACACACACGCACGCACGCACGCACACACGCACACACACACACACACGCAAAACTGAATTGTAATGACATTTTATCCTGCAGTTTAATTGACATGCATGTCTTCATCTCTCTAAGAGAACGGATCCTCTCCCTTCTCATATTCTGATTGAGCTCATTTAAGCTTGAGTGCAGTGATCACACTCAACCTGTTTCACATCAAATTAGCCACCCATTTGAATTCAAATGTCACATCCTGACACCAACTGAATAGCTCTGTCCCCCCAACCTGTGAACTAATCGAGGAAGAGAATGAGGAAGTGAAAGAGAGGAGCAGCAGTGGACCTGTGAGCTGCACATGTCCAGGAGTGTCTTGGGGACAATTGAAATGGCTGAATGAAGCGTCGTGATAAGTCTTCATGGACGGCAAGCTAGCCCACCTGGCCCATGTGTGTGTGTTCTGTATGATGGGAGTATATTCATCAACCTTTCCCCCTGGCACCACACGGCGCTCAGCACTGAAACACCAATACCTCGCTACTGATAAAGCCATGGACTCACAGACATGCATGCATTATCACAAACACGTTTGGGAGAGTGCGTGCATGTGTGTGTTTGTGCGCGCAGGCTTGTGTGGTGTTGCAGTATACTACCAAGATGCCAATCTCTTTTGCCTGTCTTTTCCCCTTAAGTCCCAATTTCTCTACTGCCTGCAGTCAGAGATGGAGAGATAGCGGTAGAGAGAGAGAGAGAGGTAGGTAGAGAGAGAGAGAGAGAGAGAGAGGTAGGTAGAGAGAGAGCGAGAGAGAGGAAAAGGTTGATGCTATCAGCGTTATAAAGGCCACCAGGTCATTGTCACGTGTCACTCAGAGTAACACTACCTCTGATAAACCCAGGCAACCCCCCCCCCACTGTCACCGCTGCGTTAGGTGTGTGGGTCCTGGATGCCAGCATCCTGACGAGGTACGAAATAAACCTCCTGCACTAGCCCTGATAAACATCTAAAACGGTTTCTAGTCCCCAGGGGCTAATGGGGAGACTGGGAGCTATCAAAATATCAAATGCGCGTGACAGCTTACAAGGACCCAGGTCTGTCAAACACTCGCCTTCAGAGTGTGATTTAACTTCCTGCACCAAGCCTGCCCTGGCAGGCTGAGAAATTGATGTTTTGGGTTCCCCCCCGTCTTTTGCACGGATGTAATACTTTAATGGACATATTTATTTAGACAAACAGAGACACCGGGCACAGGTTTTAATTAGGTAAACAGCTCGTTGGGTGGAATTGATGGCGATCCACTAATGAAGGTCGTCGCAGGCTAATAGCTGTGCTTCCCTATGTCTTGTGGAGCGGAAACATTTCATGAAATAGAGTGAATTCAGCCATCTTTCCTCTTCCCCCCCTTTCTGTCTATTCTGTCATTTTTAGTCTTAATCTCTGTTGTTTTCTCTCTCTTTCTTTTGTCCCATCCTCACTCTCGCTTGCTGCCTTCTCTTTCTTTCTTTCTTTCTTTCTTTCTTTCTTTCTTTCTTTCTTTCTTTCTTTCTTTCTTTCTCTCTCTCTTTCTCTCTCTCTCTCTCCCTTGCTCTCACTCCCTCTCTCGACAGGCCCGGCCCAGGATAGATGACTCTATCCTAGGCCGGGCCTGTCGCATTCTCAGTCGCTCTCTCTCTCTTTCATGGGCGGTGTGTGTTGGGAGTCCTTGCCGGTGCGTCTGAAGGACAGAAGGACAGAGTAGCGGTCGTGGAGCCGTGTCAGGTGTCTTCTCCGGGAAACTCGTGGAGGTGACGTTTGTAACTAGCCGCCCGTCTGTCGTCTGAGGGGGCCATGTCTTCTGGCTGCTGTCAGTGGCACAGGCCTGAGTTATGATTATGATTTATCACTATGATTTATGATACCTACTGCTGTTTCGTTCCTTTCTGACTGAGTGCAGTGTAGGGAAGGTATGTGTGTGGGGAGTGAGAGTGTGTGTGTGTGTGAGGATACAGGAGTGCCTCTATGTCCATTCAGAAACACTATGAGTCACGGCATAAAGCACACAACAGAAAAAGTTTCTGGTTAGACTTACTGTTGCCTACTAACCAAAGTATTGTACAGTCTTTAATGCCAAACTGAGGGACATTTTGTAAATATTCTCAAATCCTGTGTGTTGGGGTGCAGTGAAACATGCTGTCTGTACTAGTCAAATGTAAATGTAATGTAGTCAAGTCATTTAAGAACAAATTCTTATTTACAATGACGGCCTAGGAACAGTGGGTTAACTGCCTTGTTCAGGGGCAGAACGATCGATTTCTACCTTGTCAGCTCTGGGATTCGATCTAGCAACTGTTTGGTTACTGGCCCAACGCTCTAACCACTAGGCTTCCTGCCACCCAACAGGAGAGGGGATGTGGGGGAGAGGGGATGAGGGGGAGGGCACTGGTTCACATCCACAGATAAACCCTCACTCAGGAGACATAAAATAGAGCGGAACTGAATATGTGTGTGTACATGTGTGTTCTCGTCCGTTGTGTGTCGGCGGGCAACCGTAGGGTGCATGTGACACGTCTAGTGTGGTAGTGCCTAGGTAGAGGTAAGTTGCATGCCCGCCTACCACGGGCTTGCACGCTCTCGCTTACAGCTCGCTGCCACCGGCTAGCCCTCGTGGTGAAGTCCCTTGTCGGTACAAAGCCTCTCCATGACTCCTGTTGGGACTCCTCGCGGCGGCACACGTTAACTGGTGGTCTTGAAACTCCAGGCTAACCGGTAGGGGATCTTGGAGCAGCAGTGAGCCCCAGAGATGCGTCTGTACAGGCCCACCTCTGTGTGGACACATCCTGGCAGCCGTCAACCACTGTCCCGCTGCCTTGTGGGATAGTCTGGTACGACAAAGGCTAGGGGAGCACACCCTGAGAGAAAAGCAGCGTGCTGGCGGCGCGCGGTAGGCAGACGCCTACAGATCCAGCAGCCTCCTGCAGCTGTGGAAGATACCGGTCTTCCTGGGTTTCCCCTCTTGCCACCGGAATTCACCTTCCTGCACGCCAGCGGCACAGGACTATTATGGTTGCCAGCAGTTGGGACTTGAGTGGCAGCTGCTCTCGGCAGACCCCTGTGTGACTGAGCAGCCCTATTTAGGAGCCAGACTGCTCAGCGCAGCTGGGGAGAGGCCTAGTAAAGGTGGCCTAAAACATTGCTCACTCACTCCATCCTGGATAGGCTTCCGCACCTATCGGGGGTTCCATTCAGCAGTTGAAAAATGCTGAAGAAATTAATTCCTTTCAAACTGGCAACATAGAACATCAGAACTTTTTTGGACACTGACGATAATAGCGATAGACCCCATCGGAGAACAGCTTTTATTGCTGCAGAACTAAAGCACTACAACATTGACATTGCTGCCCTGAGTGAGACCAGGTTCCTGGATGAAGGTTCCCTGAAAGAGGAGGGAGAAAGCTACTCCTTCTTCTGGGAAGGTTACCCTCTGGGTGGACAACATCAACACGGTGTAGGACTGGCTATTAAGAACAGCCTTTTAGCCAGCCTCACCGAAACAACTGTCGGCATAAGTGAAAGAATCAGGTCTCTCTGTATCCCCCTAGCCAAGATGCATTATGCTACTCTTCTCGGTGCATACGCACCAACATTACCATCTGAAAAGGAGGCAGAGGACTGATTCTACCAGTCATTAGATGAGGCCCTTCACCGCATCCCCAGGAATGACAAGATGTTTCTGCTGGGTGACTTCAACGCAAGGGTATGGAGAGAACAACAGGATATGGAGTGGGGTGCTGGGTAGGCATGGTGTTGGCCAGGTCAATGAGAACGGCATGCTAACTGCTAACTCTATGTGCCAAGCACAATCCCATTGTCACAAACACCTTGTACCAGCAGAAGAGAAAATATAAAACAACATGGATGCTCCCACGCTCCAAACACTGGCACCTGATCGACTACATCATAGTGAGATGTTCTGACACTAATGACATCGTGCTGACACATGCCACGAGGGGTGCAGAATGCTGGACAGATCGCGTATGATACCGGCTAAACTCCAGGGGAGAATCCGTCCCCTCAAAGCCTGCAGAAGTCCAGTAAGAGGCGTCTGCTCTGTACCCGGCTTGAGAAAGCTGCAGTAAGGGACGGGTTCCGTCACTCTCTCGCTGAAAGGCTGAAAGGCTGAGGGAGACTCAACCTCTTCTGAGTGCAGAGGACCCCATGGACCAGAAGTGGGCATCTATTAATTCAGTGCTCTATCAAGCAGTGGCCCACTCCATTGGCTATAGAGGTAAGAAACATCAGGAGTGGTTCGATGAGAATTCTGACACCATCACAACCTTACTGGACAATATGCACAAAGCACACAGAGCTACTCTCAACAGCAGTGGCGTGCATTAGTCAAGGAAGTGCATACAACCTTGTGTGCTCTGAAGAACAAATGGGGGATGAAATCTAAACTTATATTGACAAAAACAACATGCACAATTTCTACAACTCAACTAAAGCTTTCTATGGCTATAGAAATTGCTCCATCACCCCACTGAAAAAAAGCTGATGGTCTGACTCTCTTGAAGGACCAAAACCAGATCCTGATGAGGTGGGCTGACCACCACTCATTCAACGGTCTCCTACAGACCACTTCGTCCTGGAAGAACTGCCTGTCGGTCCACCCATTCAAGGCCTCTGCCATTCGCCAGTCTTCCAACAGGTGTTACCAGCTATCTGTTCCCTCAAGAACAACATCGCTCCTGGCACTGACAGCATCCCGGCAGAGATACTTAAGAAGGGAGGTTACACCAGTACATCACTGAGGTTTGGGACCGGGAGATCATCCCCCAACAGTGGCGGGATGCAAACATTGTCACCATCTATAAGAACAAGGGTGACAAGTCCATCTGCGGCAGGAGTATTGCCGACAAGGTCCCTGCCAAGGTGATGCTACACAGGCTACTGAAGAACATCACAGAGGAACTGCTGCCAGAGTCACAATGCGGCTTCAGAAAGAACAGGAGTAGAGTAGACATGATACTCACGGCACGGCAACTCCAGGAGAAGTGCTGTGAACAACAACATGACCTTTTCATGGCCTGTGTCGACCTCTCTAAGGCCTTCGACACAAATTTGTCAACATCTTTTGCCAGTTCCATGATAGGATGATGGCTCGGGTGGCCATAGGAGGGCAGGAGTCAGTGCCCTTAGGTGTAAGCATCGCTGTGGGGCAGGGGTGTGTGCTGACACCTGTACCCTTTTTAACCTGGAAACCTACTCAAAATCAGGAGGCTCCAAGCAACCACTAAGGGGTTCTTGAGCTGAAGTATGCTGATGACTGTGCTCTTGTTGCCCACACTCCAGAAGACCTTCAGTCAGTCCTTCCAACGGCTGTGAGGGTCTATAGCAGGATGGGAGTGTCTATCGACACCCCAAAGACAGAGGTAGTCTGCCAATGGAGATCCAGCCCTCCACCCACCATGCCTGTCTTCACCATTGAACATACATCACCGGCAATAGTCCCGTCCTTCAAATACCTGGGCAGCATCCTCTTGGAGGACTGCAGAATCAACCTCAAAATTCAAAATACAATTAAGCAAGCATCAGCTGTCTTCGGGAAACTCAGACGCAGGGTTTTCCAAAACAGGGATCTTCACCTCCACACCAAAAATCGCTGTCTATTTGGTATTTTGGTATTTTATTAGGATCCCCATTAGCTGTTGCAAAAGCAGCAGCTACTCTTCCTGGGGTTAGCTCAAAGACAGCACTACATACATTTTTTTAAAGAACACGCAACCTACATATCAATGCATACACACAAACTATCTAGGCCAAATAGGGGAGAGGAGTAGTGCCGCGAGGTGTTGCTTCATCTGTTTTTGAAACCAGGTTTGCTGTTTCTTGAGCAATATGAGATGGAAGGAAGTTCCATGCAATTTGGGTTCTATATAATACTGTACACTTTCTTGAATTTGTTCTCGATTTGGGGACTGTGAAAAGACCCCTGGAGACATGTCTGGTGCGATAAGTGTGTGTGTCAGAGCTTTGTGTAAATTGACTGTGCAAACAATTTTGGACTTTCAACACATTCATGTTTCTTAAATAAATAAGAAGTAATGCAGTCAGTCTCTCCTCAACTCTTAGCCAAGAGAGACTGGCATGCATAGTATTTATATCAAGCCCTCTTTGTTACAATGAAGAGCAAAACGTGCTGCTCTGTTTTTGGGCCAGCTGTCACTTAACTTCTTGCGTCGAGCCATCCCGGTTCCGGGATCGTGAATACAGCCTCAAGCTCATTACCATAACGCAATGTTAACTATTCATGAAAATCGCAAATTAAATGAAATTAATCTATTTGCTCTCAAGCTTAGCCTTTTGTTAACAACACTGTCATCTCAGATTTTCAAAATATGCTTCTCAACCATAGCAAACTAGCATTTAGCATTTAGCGTTAGCATTTAGCGTTAGCATTTAGCATTAGCATTGCTGGCTGCAAGCTTAGAGGTCTGCTGTTAGAACCAGTAACTGCTGCTTTACCACACTTGGGTAGCGGAATTACTTTGGCTTCCCTCCAGGCCTGAGGACAAAGCCTTTCTTCTTGGCACAGATTAAAACTATGACAGATAGGAGTGGCTTTAGAGTCAGCTAACATCCTTAGTAGCTTTCCATCTAAGTCGTCAATGCCAGGAGGTTTTGTCATTATTGATCGATAACAATAATTTTTCCACCTCTCCCACACAAACTTTACAAAATTCAAACTTGCAATGCTTTTCTTTCATTATTTGTTTTTCCATGCATGAATATAATTGCTCACTGTTCGTTGTTGGCATTTCCTTCCTAAGTTTGCCCACTTTGCCAATTAAATAATCATGAAAATAATTGGCAACATCAAATAGTTTTGTGATGAATAAGCCATCTGATTCGATGAAAGATGGAGTTGAATTTGTCTTTCTGCCCATAATGTCATTTAAAGTACTCCAAAGTTCTTTTCCCATCATTCTTTATATCATCGATCTTGGCTTCATAATACAGTTTCTTCTTCTTTGTGTTGAGTTTAGTCACATCACTTCTCAGTTTGCAGTAAGTCAGCCAGTCAGATGTCCAGCCAGACTTATTAGCCACTCCTTTTGCCCATCTCTTTCAACCACACGGTTGTTCAATTCCTCATCAATCCATGGAGCCTTAACAGTTCGAACAGTCAGTTTGTTAACAGGTGCATGTTTATCAATAATTGGAAGAAGCAATTTCCTAAATTCATCAAGTGCAGCGTCTGGGTGCTCCTCATTACAGGTTTTCTCAGTCGCTTTGGTGCATTTCTGAGATCAAAAGTGCAATTCTTGATACTACTTGTACAAATTCCAAATCATCTAGTCACTTGTGCACATCATTAAAGCAATTTCTTATTCCTTTGAAGAAATTGCAATTGATAATGTACAAGTGTCAGCTTTTTTCCACATTATCAATTACTCATGTCATGTTGATCAAAATATAGTAGATAGTTCTCTGTTGAATAGTCTTACACCTCAAAACATCTAGGCATTAGTTCCTTGCATAAGCCATTACATGCAAAATTGTTTAACTATTTGTCATAAACTGTCAAGCATAGTTTTACACATTTCTATTAGACCTTTTGTACAAAAACGTGAATTGATGAATCGTGCAGGTGAAATTGACCCTCACTCATGAAGGAATGTAAAGTGTTAGTTCAACCAACAATCAACCAGTTGTCTAAATTGCTCAAAGTTGCATCTCATGAAGAATCAATTGGCAAGCATATATAGACAGACCACAACACAGAGTTGCAATTTTCCAATAATGGATGGACCAGGAAACGAACAGGGTCAACAGCCAAGAGGAGGAAGAAGAGGAGCAAGGATGCGTGGTGGAAGGCAAAACAGAGGAAGAGGCAGAAGAGGCCATAGGCGCATATCTGATGACATAAGGGCCACTATTGTAGACCATGTTGTCAATCATGGCCTTACAATAGCTGAGGCGGGTCGAAGGGTGCAGCCGAATATTGGGAGATCAACCGTGTCCTCAATAGTTCAAACGTTTCGAAGAGAGAACAGGTATGTCCACCAATGTACAGTGCACTGTTACCGTACATAAGCAGTATACTGTATACTTCCTACAATGCTTCTTATTACAGTAGTCCACTTGTATTTCACAGCATACAGAAATATACTCTATACAGATACATACTGCACCTTACATGCACCCACCTGTATGTTTTACAGTAAAATGTGTGTTTGCATAGTTTTTGTCTATGTGAAAGTGTGCGATGCATCACTGCATTTTCCCCCACATAGGACTGCAAGATTACCTCAAACCGGTGGCAGAGGACGCCTTTTCACACCTCAACAGGAGGAGGCTATTTGCACCATGATCCGAGCAAACAATGCCATGAGACCCAGGGAAATACAAAGGGCCATTATAGAAGACAACGATGTCTTTGAAAACATCCGTACGGTTAGCATCTCAACCATCGACAGGGTGCTGCATAGAAACCAGATGAGTATGAAACAGCTGTACCGTGTACCATTCCAAAGGAATGAGGACAGAGTTAAGGAGCTACGGTACCAGTATGTACAGGTAAAACATATATCTATGTAACTACTTTACAGCAACATTTTATAGTGATACATAGTACAGTAAGCATAAACTGCATACATTTCCATTGCTGTGGAAGGAACATGCAATATATGTACATTTTATGTCACTCTTCCTTAGCAAAACAAATTCAACTGTGTGTTCTGGGATATAGCGTATAATGGAGTTGGAATCAAGTGAACCCTCTCACAACTTTGTATACGTGGATGAAGCTGGCTTCAACCTGACCAAATGCAGAAGGCGGGGTCGGAATATCATCGGTCACAGAGCTACTGTGGATTTGCCAGGCCAACTGGGAGGAAATATCACCATGTGTGCTGCTATTTCGGAGCATGGTGTCCTAACCCATATCCCCCTTATAGGGCCATACAACACCCAGCATCTTTTGATTTTATTTAACCAGGTAGGAAAGTTAAGAACAAGTTCTCATTTACAATTGCGACCTGGCCAAGATAAAGCAAAGCAGTTCGACAGATACAACGACACAGAGTTACACATGGAGTAAAACAAACATACAGTCAATAATACAGTATAAACAAGTCTATATACAATGTGAGCAAATGAGGTGAGAAGGGAGGTAAAGGCAAAAAAGGCCATGGTGGCAAAGTAAATACAATATAGCAAGTAAAACACTGGAATGGTAGTTTTGCAATGGAAGAACGTGCAAAGTAGAAATAAAAATAATGGGGTGCAAAGGAGCAAAATAAATAAATAAATTAAATACAGTTGGGAAAGAGGTAGTTGTTTGGGCTAAATTATAGGTGGGCTATGTACAGGTGCAGTAATCTGTAAGATGCTCTGACAGTTGGTGCTTAAAGCTAGTGAGGGAGATAAGTGTTTCCAGTTTCATAGATTTTTGTAGTTCGTTCCAGTCATTGGCAGCAGAGAATTGGAAGGAGAGGCGGCCAAAGAAAGAATTGGTTTTGGGGGTGACTAGAGAGATATACCTGCTGGAGCGTGTGCTACAGGTGGGAGATGCTATGGTGACCAGCGAGCTGAGATAAGGGGGGACTTTACCTAGCAGGGTCTTGTAGATGACATTGAGCCAGTGGGTTTGGCGACGAGTATGAAGCGAGGGCCAGCCAACGAGAGTGTATCTACTCAACTTTTTAGAGACTCTCTACAGGGCTCTCATCCCTGATGATGAGAGGGGTCTATTTAGAGAGGATTTGCCAAAGTATGTGGTCATTTGTGATAATGTGTGTTTCTATCGATCAAACATCATAAGGCAATGGTTTGTGACCCACCCGAGGATGCTCATAGAATTCCGCCCACCTTATTCACCATTCCTTAACCCAATTGAGGAGTTCTTTTCAGCATGGAGGTGGAAGGTGTACGATCGTCAGCCACACACACAGATGACCCTGCTGACTGCAATGGATGCAGCATGTGAGGACATCACAGTAGACGCCTGCAGAGGATGGATAAGGCATTCCAAAAGATTCTTTCCACGTTGCATTGGAAGGGAAAATATCCGGTGTGATGTGGATGAGAATATGTGGGCCGACAGACAGGAACCTCTGGATGTGTAGAGACAGCACAACAGTGCTGCGGGCAAAGTTGTGCCTTAGGGGTGGTTTCCTGTGTTTCTTTCTAATTTAGTTTTTTTTTCCTTTGTCCCCCTTGGGTTGTCCAGTCTCTTTCAATCAATAACCCACATACAGTAATATGTAAATAGTACTGTTGAAATTGATATATGCCATAGAAGTGCAGCCTTGTGCATTTTCAATACAGTAACTGTCATCCAAACTGTAGCCTGAGTTACATCAGGTAATACCGTCAAAGTACACAGTTACATTGCCAACATGCCTAAACATTTTGACGACCTTGTTCGTGAACAATGACTCAATGACTTATCATTCTGATGACACTGACATGATCATTGGCATGAATATTTACTGTTGAGAGATGTACTAAGGATTTTTAGTGACTGACTAGCTTTAGAAACATATCTATTGTACATTGCAGTTTGTACAAATTGTTCTGAGAAATGCACTTATTATTTTGCACGTTAGGGATGATGTGAAAAATGCACCAAAGCGACTGAGGAAAAACTGTAATCACATCAGATCAACAAATATTTTGAACATCATCCACATAAGAGTCACAGCAAAATCTTTTGTATGATCTTATACACTATTTTAGGCCCAGCTGTTGGAACTTTGGCTTTCCTGAATATAGCCACTATATTGTGATCACTGCATCCAATACAGCTTAAGAACAAAGTTCTACAGTATTAGTAAAGATGTGATCAATACATGTGGATGATCTTGTTCCTGTAGTGTTTGTAAACACCCTGGTAGGTTGATTAATAACCTGAACCAGATTACAGACACTGGTTACAGCGAGAAGATTCCTCTTGAGTGGACAGCTTGATGAAAACCAGTCAATACTCAAGTCCCCAAGAAAGTAGACCTCTCTGTCACATACACTATCAAGCATTTCACACATATAATTTAGATACTGACTGTTAGCACCTGGTGGCCTATAGCAACACCCCAAAAGAAAAGGCTTTAGATGTGCCAAGTGAACCTGCAACCACAACACTTCAATAACACTTGACATGAGATCTTCTCTAAGCATTACAGAGGTATGGTTCTAAATAATCTGCTCAAAAAAATAAAGGGAACACTTAAACAACACAATGTAACTCCAAGTCAATCACACTTCTGTGAAATCAAACTGTCCACTTAGGATGCAACACTGATTGACAATACATTTCACATGCTGTTGTGCAAATGGAATAGACAACAGGTGGAAATTATAGGCAATTAGCAAGACACCCCCAATAAAGGAGTGGTTCTGCAGGTGGTGACCACAGAGACATGGAGGAGGCCGTAGGAGGGCAACAACCCAGCAGCAGGACCGCTACCTCCGCCTTTGTGCAAGGAGGAGCAGGAGGAGCACTGCCAGAGCCCTGCAAAATGACCTCCAGCAGGCCACAAATGTGCATGTGTCTGCTCAAACGGTCAGAAACAGACTCCGTGAGGGTGGTATGAGGGCCCGACGTCCACAGGTGGGGGTTGTGCTTACAGCCCAACACCATGCAGGACGTTTGGCATTTGCCAGAGAACACCAAGATTGGCAAATTCGCCACTGGCGCCCTGTGCTCTTCACAGATGAAAGCAGGTTCACACTGAGCACATGTGACAGACGTGACAGAGTCTGGAGATGTCGTGGAGAACGTTCTGCTGCCTGCAACATCCTCCGGCATAACCGGTTTGGCGGTGGGTCAGTCATGGTGTGGGGTGGCATTTCTTTGGGGGGCCGCACAGAGGTAGCCTGACTGCCATTAGGTACCGAGATGAGATCCTCAGACGCCTTGTGAGACCATATGCTGGTGTGGTTGGCCCTGGGTTCCTCCTAATGTAAGACAATGCTAGATCTCATGTGGCTGGAGTGTGTCAGCAGTTCCTGCAAGAGGAAGGCAGTGATGCTATGGACTGGCCTGCCCGTTCCCCAGACCTGAATCCAATTGAGCACATCTGGGACATCCTGTCTCGCTCCATCCACCAACGCCACGTTGCACCACAGACTGTCCAGGAGTTGGCAGATGCTTTAGTCCAGGTCTGGGAGGAGATCCCTCAGGAGACCATCCGCCACCTCATCAGGAGCATGCCCAGGCGTTGTAGGGAGGTCATACAGGCATGTGGATGCCACACACACTACTGAGACTCATTTTTACATGTTTTAAGGACATCACATCAAAGTTGGATCAGCCTGTAGTGTGGTCTTCCACTTTAAATTTGAGTGTGACTCCAAATCCAGACCTCCATGGGTTGATAAATTTGATTTCCATTGATCATTTTTGTGTGATTTTGTTGTCAGCACATTCAACTATGTAAAGAAAAAAGTATTTAATAAGAATATTTAATTCATTCAGATCTAGGATGTGCTATTTTAGTGTTCCCTTTACTTTTTCTGAGCAGTGTATATACAGCAACACCTCTCCCATAAGCCTTTCTGTCTCTTCTATAGATGTTACGTTATATCCTTGTATTGCTACTGCTGTATCATCAACTTAATTATCTAAGTGAGTCTCAGAAATGGCCAATATATGAATGTTATCTGATGTTGTCAAGTTATTGATTTCATGAACCTTATTCCTTAGGCTGCATATATTTATATGGGCTATTTTTAGCACTTTCCTGGGTAGCTTATCAGAGATAGACATAATACTGAAAAGAGCAGACAAGGCAAGAGAAAAAAAAGATATATATTTATACATTTAGCAGTACATTAATCAATTGTGTGTGTGTGTGTGTGTGTGTGTCAGGGGTTGAAGCTAAGTCTATCAAGCCATCTGCATCCCCACTCTTCTTTACAGCTGTGAAGCCTGGGTCACTTACAGTCGCCACAAGCAGCTTGAGCCATTCTACATCCAGGGAATCAGCTGGTGCGACGTGTGCCTCATACAGAAATACTTGCTAAGACCAACTGTAAAAGTATGGAGGCCATGGTCACCCAACACCAACTGTAAGAGTATGGAGGCCATGGTCACCCAACACCAACTGTAAGAGTATGGAGGTCATGGTCACCCAACACCAACTGTAAGAGTATGGAGGTCACGGTCACCCAACACCAACTGTAAGAGTATGGAGGTCACGGTCACCCAACACCAACTGTAAGAGTATGGAGGTCATGGTCACCCAACACCAACTGTAAGAGTATGGAGGTCACGGTCACCCAACACCAACTGTAAGAGTATGGAGGTCACGGTCACCCAACACCAACTGTAATAGTATGGAGGCCATGGTCACCCAACACCAACTGTAAGAGTATGGAAGTCATGGTCACCCCACACCAACTGTAAGAGTATGGAGGCCATGGTCACCCCACAACAACTGTAAGAGTATGGAGGCCATGGTCACCCAACACCAACTGTAAGAGTATGGAGGCCATGGTCACCCAACACCAACTGTAAGAGTATGGAGGTCATGGTCACCCAACACCAACTGTAAGAGTATGGAGGTCATGGTCACCCCACACCAACTGTAAGAGTATGGAGGCCATGGTCACCCAACACCAACTGTAAGAGTATGGAGGTCATGGTCACCCCACACCAACTGTAAGAGTATGGAGGTCTTGGTCACCCCACACCAACTGTAAGAGTATGGAGGTCATGGTCACCCAACACCAACTGTAAGAGTATGGAAGCCATGGTCCCCCAACACCAACTGTAAGAGTATGGAAGCCATGGTCACCCAACACCAACTGTAAGAGTATGGAGGCCATGGTCACCCAACACCAACTGTAAGAGTATGGAAGCCATGATCACCCCACAACAACTGTAAGAGTATTGAGGCCATGGTCACTCAACACCAACTGTAAGAGTATTGAGGCCATGGTCACTCAACACTAACTGCTCTGGCTTGGGCATGTCATTAGAATGTCTCAGGAACCCTTGCAGCGGAAGATCCTGTATGGCCAGCTACATCTTGGCTGGTGGTCTGCAGAGGGGGCCATCTACATCTTGGCCGGTGGTCTGCAGAGGGGGCCAGCTACATCTTGGCCGGTGGTCTGCAGAGGGGGCCAACTACATCTTGGCCGGTGGTCTGCAGAGGGGGCCAGCTACATCTTGGCCGGTGGTCTGCAGAGGGGGCCAACTACATCTTGGCTGGTGGTCTGCAGAGGGGGCCAGCTACATCTTGTCCGGAGGTCTGCAGAGGGGGCCAGCTACATCTTGGCCGGCGATCAGGAAAAGAGGGGGCCAGCTATATCTTGTCCGGAGGTCTGCAGAGGGGGCAAGCTACATCTTGTCTGGCGGTCTGCAGAGGGGGCCAGCTACATCTTGTCCGGCGGTCTGCAGGGGGGCAGATGAAGCACAACAAGGAACAGCTGAAAACATTGCTGAAGAAGTGCAACATCAAACCCACAGACGTGGAGGATTCTGCTGCTGACCGTTCCAACTGGTGGCAGCTCTGCCAGAGCGAGGTACAGAGGTGGGAGGAGAGGGGCACAAACAGTTCAGGAGACATACAACCACGCCTGCCCCCACCAACACAGACTGCATATGCCTCACCTGCAATAAAGTTTGTGAATCTCGGATTGGACTTTACAGTCCCAAAGAATTCAGCGTTAACTCAGAAGTGGAGGTAATCATCGGATACGATAGTCCAGCGTAACGTGTGTGTGTGTGTGAGGATACAAGAGTGTCTCTATGTACATCCAGAAACACGATGAGTCACGGCATAAAGCACACAACAGGTACACAAGATAAAGTTTCTGGTTAGACTCACCTGCTAACCAAAGTATTGTAAAGTCTTAATGCCAAACTGAGGGACATAGGGGATATTTTGTAAATGTCCTCAAATCCTGCGCCAACCCATGTTACTGCGTGTTGGGGTGCAGTGAAACAGGCTGTCTGGAAGCCCATGGGGAGAGGGGATGTGGGAGAGGACACTGGTTCATATCCACAGATTAACCCTCACTCAGGAGACAGAGAATAGAGCGGAACTGAATGTGTGTGTGCTTGTGTGAGTGGTCGCGCCTGTGTCTGCATGTCCATCAATGCACGTGTGAGAGATAAAGAGAAACAGAAAGAGGGAGAGAATAAGCCTCCTCTGCACACGTCCTCGTCCCGATTCTCAGCGTGTGGTACAAAGCAGCCCATTTCATGTTTCTAGTGCAGTGGACATGCCCAGAAACAACAAACCCTTCAAATACTTCATCTACCTCCCTCGCCCCCTTCGCAGCCACCCCTAATCTTCCACCACATTGCCAAAATAAAGGGAGAGGGATGGGGGAAAGCCCCACCCTCAAACTCTCAGTGCCGTCACACAACAGAGCCACAACACAACCCCTCTACCAGTGGCCTGGTAGATAGACAGACAGACAGCCATTGTCTCTGTGTGAAGGTCGTGGATGCTGGAAGCACCACAGAAATAGATTCTGTAGCCACTCAGACCCAAACATGAGAGACCCGCTGCTCTTCACCAGTGCTGAATGAGCCTAATCAGCTCCAATGACATGGTGAGAGGAGAGGACTATTTGAATATCTTTCTGGTACAGAGGAATACGGCGGAGAACAGGACGACGAAGACAAATGCCTACAACACAGAGCCGTTGGGATCAGAAGTGAGTGAGTAGTACGGCTTTTGACAGGAGCCGCTTACCTCCTGTCTCACACACCTCAGATAGACAGAGAGAAACAGAGAGGGATGGGATATAGAGAGATATAACAAAACAGGAAGTGCAACACTCAGTGAGAGAGGCTGGGAGATGAGGAAAGAGAGACCCCGGGGAAAAGGGGCACGGAATAGAAAAAAAGAGAGAGAGTGAGAGCATTCAAGAGGGGCTGCTATAAGGATGGAGAAAGAGCAAATTAAAAAAAGAGAGGGAGGGAGGGAGGGAGGGAGGGAGGGAGGGAGGGAGGGAGGGAGGGAGGGAGGGAGGGAGGGAGGGAGGGAGGGAGGGAGGGAGGGAGGGAGGGAGGGAGGGGGAGGGAGGGTTTGGCACTGAGCTGTGTAATGGAGGGTTTATTATTCTCAGTAGCACAATCAAACATTGGCCCTCTGAACAGAGAGAGAAGAAGAGCTGGCGAATCATCCCGGGGGCTTTCTCTCTCCCTTTCCCTCTCTCGCTCTCTCTTTCCCTCTCTCTTTCCTTCTCTGGCTCCTACCCTCCGCCTTTCCTTCATGCAGGGGTATGAGTGCTATCCATCTGTCAGCTGTCAGTGCCAGTGAGAGATATACAGAGCTGTCACTTCTCGTCAGGCCTTGTTTTGGGAGGCCCTTTTGCAGCTGCCGCGCTGCAAATACTCTCCCCGATGGCGGCCAGGACCCGAGTGAAGCTATTAGAACACACGCACGAGGGCGCGCACCAACTCGCTCGGGTACGACGAATGCACGCGGGCACGCACAAACACACACAAGCGCACACACGCGTACACACTGTGGATAAGGTGACAAAATGGACAGGAAGTGCCAATAAAATATTGTGTGTATTCTGGGCCCTGTGCAGATTGAAACTGCGTGAGCTCGTGTGCGTGTATGTTCCAGCACAATGGCATTTCATCAAAGTCGGGCTTTTGGGGGGGGGGGTAAAGACAGGAGGGGTGTGGTACCAAGGGGTGCAGCAAAGAACGAAGCAGAGGGGGGGCTTCAGGAGCAATTAGACGCATTGATTGCAGGCCTTGGATGACACTGCACACAGACTGGGTAGTACACAAGTAGACTCCTACGACAGAACAAGAGAAAGGGGAGGTATGTCTATATGTATAATGTTTACTCGATTTGATAGTTTGCCTGCTGGATCTTCGTGGTTTTGGCTCATTGTCACGG